>NW_013669767.1:85225-85923 GCF_000517525.1 Limulus polyphemus
GTTTGGTCTGGAACTTTGGTTGCCAGTGGACCTGATAACAGGAAGCCCACCTTACGAAGAGTTGCTTGAAAATGTGTCAGAGTTCGTGGAAGTGTTATCGGAAAGGATGGATGATATTCATCATCAAGTACGTTCAAACTTGAAAACGTCTGCTGATTCCATGAAGCTATGTTATGACAAGAGATCTACTGAAGTCAGCTTTGTACCAGGAGACAAGGTGTGGTTGTATAATCCCAGGAAGACCAAAGGGAAGTCTCCTAAGTTGTCTTCTCCATGGGAAGGTCGATATGACATAGTGGATCGTTTCGCAGACGTGACTGAATAAAATGTGGTCCGCGAGGTAAACCAAAGGTGGTGCATGCTAACAGGCTTTGTCGTTATCACGGTCCACGACATTTCACTTGGAACGAAGTGAACAACAGAACAAATGACGCTGCTGAAGACGTGTCACCTGAAAAAGCCACTGTTGAAGAAGAAGAAACTCTACCCGGTTTTGAGAAGGAAAACAGTGAAGCCGTTAATGAAGTTACAACCACTGATGTGACTGCCACCAATAATGGGACATTTTCTGATGGAGCAGATGAACCCCCACGTGAAGCAGAAGCCAATAGGATGGAGAGCAGTACAGAAGAAGATACGTCCTGTAAAATTAGGAGACTTTGTTGTTATTTAATTTTGTGTTTGTAAATTCTGTACAT
>NW_013669767.1:85933-88759 GCF_000517525.1 Limulus polyphemus
TCGCTGAAGTTCCTCGGAAAGAATTTATACCGGAAATTAACAAACGAACAGAGACGTAACAATATCATTGGATGGTGTATTTAACTGATTTGTCTATATTGTTAAAATAACTGATTTTGTATAACTTCTGGAAAATTTCCATATGAGAATCTTATAAAATATTTTAAAAAAATAACGGGACTTGAGCTATAAAACAAGCTTAGAGTCAGAACTACTAGTAACAGAAATTAAGAGTTTAATAAACTTGTGAAACTCATTTAGAGAATCCTTGTGAATTTAATGAGTAAGTAACTTTTAGTATTTGGAATTGTTACAATTTAGACTTTGTGTTTAGTCAGTTACGAGAAAGTCTTGGCTTCAAGTTCAGTTGCCTTAGTTAATGTTAATTAAAGATACAAATAGTGTTTCGACTGAGGCGTGGTGAACATTGGTTTGAACAAAAAGCTTCATCAGCACAACTCTTACTAGAAACCTGCTGAGAGTCATTAAATATGTGTGCACTAAATATGAATATACAATGTTTGAAATACTTACGGAAGCAGTGAATAAAATGCAAATATTATAGGATTGCTTCCCTCTATGGAATTAAAACGAATTACTCCAGGGTAAAGTAACGTATTAATAGTTTACATTGTAATTGGTTGTCATTCAACCAATCAGGCAGTGCCATACAAACATAATGCCTATAAAACTACAGATAGTCATGCTATTTCCAACAAATATTATGGGATTGCTCCCACTATGTTATATGAAAATGAACTACACCAGAGTACGGTCGCATATTAATAGTTTGCACTGTGACTGGCTGTTATGCAATCAATCATACAGTGCTACACCAGCACAATACCAATAAGAGTACAGGCATATTATATCTAGCAGTAGTGTGGTGATTGCGCTCACGGTTCCCAAGACAGAAAGCAATATCACAAACGTGTATAAATCAAACTTTTGGCTGGTTCAGAAGCATCTGGGTAGAAACTCTGTAAACAGCACGTGAAATTACTACCGTTGATAATGGAAACAATCGAGTTAGAAAGCCCAAACTTTTAAAAAGGGATGTTAAGTAATTCAGGGTATGCTCTTTACGTGTCACACGAGAATCTAGTAGAGAACTTGTCAATGACCTAGCTGTAAAATATGGGTGTGAATGTTACTTCCATAATAGTAAGATATGCACAAGGTGATCTCAATGATGTATAGCTACTCAAATCCCACTGCTTAGGAGAGATAGTCAAATGACTGAAATTGTTATGTGTCAGGTTTTTATAGAACCGGATTCTTTACAGTAGGTGTCTGGACTTGTTGGCTATAAAGTTCAACAATAAACAGACAGCACATAATCCACTTGTTTTAAAATAATACATTCAAAACAAGTCAAATGTATGTACAAAAATTCGTTACACTATTAGTTTCCACACAGGCGGGTTCAATTATTTTAGAATACCCTTTGACGAGACAAATTCTTCTTCTCTACTCTGTTATTACAATACAAGCTCTAAAACTCACTTTAGAAATTGTCAATTACTCCTAAACTAACAATCATGCAGTCTAACTTCACTTTTACTTTCACTAACTTGGTCGCATATATATATATTGCCCGACTAAGGCCTAGAACTTTCTACAAACCACAAGACGTTATGATGTAACAAAACACAACGAAAACAACGAGAAAAGTTCCGAAGGTTCGAGTAACGTGACGTCAATTCACAACTGAGCTACACAACAAGTGTTTGTTTTGAATTTATGCACAAAGCTACACAATGGGCTATCTGTGCTCTGCCCACCACGGGTATCGAAACCCGGTTTCTAGCGTTGTAAGTCCGCAGACATACCACTGTGCCACTGGGGGCCATAACGAGTGATTCGTAAACAGTTACGTAAGCAAACCTGCGATAGATAATCGCTCCTGAAAGTACCAAATTTAACACTCGCGCTTTATAACTATCTAGATCACAAATCTCGCATTAAATTTAAATGAAACAGTCGTGTATATCTAACATTATGATATCTGAAATAATTGGATGAGAAAAAGTGTAAAAGGGTGATCTTTATAGATGAATCCACATCCATATTGCTTGGCAACAAACAATGATAGTTTATTCAATGACAGAAAGGAGAACAGTACCACGATCAATGTACAACATCTACAGTGAAGCATGCTGGGGGACAGTACATGCGTGGGCTGTATCTCAACCAATGATTTTAGAAATCTAAATAAAATTGACGATACCTCAGACTGCTGGGAGGTACAACACGTTCTTGTCCATCAAATCATTGTCTTAGGACAAAACCTGTTGTGCATGATTCATATTCCAGCAATACATTGCTCCCACAAATGTGCTCGAACTAGTTACCTAGAATTAAAAGAGGTATGTGGAACACTTGTACACGTGGCTTGTCTAGAACAAAGTCCCAGCATGGGCTTATATTGAAAGTGAAAAAAATGAAAAGGCGAACAAATAACCTGACTGAATTATGGGGACTATACAATACATTTGGAACAATATTTCACAATCATACATTAATACATTTATAATAGCATAAAAACAAGTTTTCTTTCATTTTTTAATGCCACCCAGTGGTACAATAGCATAAAAACACGTTTTCTTTCATTTTTTAATGCCACCCAGTGGTACAATAGCCATAAAAACAAGTTTTCTGTCATTTTTTAATGCCACCCAGTGGTACAATAGCATAAAAACAAGTTTTCTTTCATTGTTTAATGCCACCCAGTGGTACAATAGCCATAAAAACAAGTTTTCTTTCATTGTTTAATGCCACCCAGTGGTACAATAGCCATAAAAACAAGTTTTCTTTCATTGTTTA
>NW_013669767.1:89402-90880 GCF_000517525.1 Limulus polyphemus
TTGTAAGTCCTCAGACATACCGCTGTACCACTGTGTGGATTTTTTTTCATTGATGATAAACTTCCTTCTTCTAATTCTCATTAATCAAGTCTAATGAACATGTTTTTAATCAAACTGAGGATTCTTCAAATCTTATATTCAACCAAATGCAACACCAATCGTTAATAAATATAGACGTCTGGTAATTTGTTCATACAAGCTATGATTAATTAGTGCAAATGCCAGCACTAGCTTTTGGTATTTGTTGACAAAAAAGAAAATCTTCCCGGAAAAATCAACAGTTCGAATCATTTTTCACCAAACCTTACAAAAGAATTAAGTTTTTAAATTACTGATATTACTAGCCTCCTATTTTTGTGATGTAAAAAAATATATATACTTATATAGTTATAGCGCAGTTGCTTATAGTATTTAACGTTTTCTACATAGTCTACATTCTTCTGATGAACCATTAGCATTTTTTGGCTTAAAATAGTCGCATGCAATGGCTTCTGTTGACACTTTGTAATTGGAAGTCTGAAGCCGTATTGCTAATGTCAGGTTTTGTAGGTCGGATTCTATTCCTCTCCGTATGTCTGCGGACTTACAACGCTAGAAACCGGGTTTCGATACCCGTGGTGGGCAGAGTTTTGTGTAGTTTTGTGCTTACGTTTAAACAAACAAATAAACTATTTCTCTCCAGGACAGGCTCCAGCTACTGGTTGACTGCTTAAAAGCGTGCTTCAGTGTACCAAGTATGTTTATGTTACGGAAACTAAGTTCATGCTAAGTTAATGTTCATGTGAACGTTGGGTATCTGCTCTCCGTCGGTTGGCTTTAATGCATAATCATTGTAACACTGTTATCAACATTAAAACTGTACGTGAGTTTTTATGGAAAAGCACCCTAGAAGAATGGAACATGTTAACATGTTATTTCAGTAATGTATACATGTACGTATATTATGGACAATGATTGAAATAGCTAATATACTATCGTTGTACAGGGCTGTTTAAATTAGTAATATAAGTTAACAATTAATAATTACTCTACATATAGATAGTACAGTACTATACTATAATAAAACATACATATTTATGCTAATTTAAGTATAGCTCCCCATGTAGTGTTATAATACAATGATGATTTGTGGACATTTCATGGATGTTTCTGGATTTTATTTGAACAGCCATACAATTATTTAAGCTATATTTCATGCAAAATTGCTTCCAGTTTTAATATAACAGCACCTACTTTTGTACAATTTTTTGGGGGGAGCATGCCCCAGACACCCATAGCATTAGCATGTTTTGCATGCTGATTGTGCTTAGTACAATATGTGTTGGCTTTTGATCTCACAAATTAGACCTCCCCCCCCCCCTTGAAACATTCTGCATACAGACCTGGATATGTGTAATATGTTCTGAGTTACGTATTTCCATTAGAGAAGTCATTTAGTACCCGTTAATAGAAGGTTCTGAGAAAAAAAATTTTTTTTC
>NW_013669767.1:91317-94495 GCF_000517525.1 Limulus polyphemus
CACATTCTTTATGAAAAACAAACATAATAGCCCGGCATGGCCAGGTGGTTAGGGGGCGCTCGATTCGCAATCTGTGGTTCGAATCCCCGTCACACCAAACATGCTCGTCCTTTCAGCCGTGGGGGCGTTATAACGTGACGATCAATCCCACTATTCGTTAGTAAAAGAGTAGCCCCAGAGTTGGCAGTGGGTGGTGATGACTAGCTGCCTTCCCTCTAGTCTTACACTGTTAAATTAGGGACGGCTAGCGCAGATAGCCCTTGTATAGCTTTGCGCGAAATTCATAACAAACAAACATAACACAGGACATAAAAATAAGTGTTTATTGTAGATATATTGAACTGACAAGCGAAAAGTGAAGAAACCTTTAATAGTTCTCTTACCAGTTTAGTGTGCTTCCTTCTGGTAAGCTACACTAAAAGTAAAGTAAAATATAAAGTCCAAAGCAACCCTGGTGAATTACTTAAGTATAAAATTCAGACACTGTAACTTTAAACAACATGAAAGTTAAACTATGTCTACAGATGTTATTTGTTAGGCAAATAGCAAACGTTACAAGCTGAAATTTGAACTCAAACCTTCGTTATCATCCAAACAAGGTTACTTTTATGAAGGAAAACAACATGAAAGTTAAACTATGTCTACAGATGTTATTTGTTAGGCAAATAGCAAACGTTACAAGCTGAAATTTGATCTCAAACCTTCGTTATCATCCAAACAAGGTTACACTTATGAAGGAAAACCTGGCTTTATATTCTCAAATACGATAGCATCAACAAAGCCTTGCTTGCACACACCGCAACCCTGCATACGTCAACTTTATCCAAATAGGTAGTCAAGATCAGGTGCGCGAGACCAAGTCTGTCAAGATCGAAATCAATATATATCCTAAATGGTATTGTTCAATAAAGATAAAAGCTAGAACAATAATAATAATGAGTTTACTTTTTTAATTTTTGGTCGCATAAAAAATATATTGACCTCGACGTGCTCGATCTTGACTACATCTCTGCCTATATCCATTGTAACCAAATAGCCAATATAAACGACAACCATCTTTTTCACAACGTCACAAGCTATCTTTTCTGTAAGAAAACACGGCTAACTGCTAATAAGGGAATTCACATCCCGTGTGTATCAGAGAAACGGAAAGTTCAGTGGCTAACTTGAGTGACTCTCTGTATCCAACTGAACTTAAAGAAATTACAGAAATTTTGAAAAGTTACGTAATAAACTAGGTGGGTTGGAGTGGGGGGGTACCGTCCTGTACCTCACATACTTTGACCTCAGTGTATATATGCAAGAAAACCAAATCTGATTCTTTGAGTTGAAGAAAAAATGAGTATGAATGCAAATTTTTGAAAAAATTACCTTGAAACAAATAAGCATACGAGAATGGTGTTCTGGATGCCAGTTTATCACAGGTTAACCCTCAGCTACCCACTAAAACCCATTATACAGCTGGGTATACTAAAATAATTGGGGCAAAGTGTCTTGCTCAACAACACAACATGTCGCAACTTTCCAATTATGCACCCAAATCACAAGCCATTGAGGCACTTTAACCCATTGTGCAAGCATTTTATTTTGTACTTTTTTTTTATATAGTCCCCAGTGGCACATCAATAAATCCCAAGACTTTTAACGCTGAAAACCTGGTTTCGATACCTGTGGTAAGCACAGCACAAATAGCCCATTATGTCGCCTTGCGCTTAAAACCAAAGTTTTTTACAGAATTCTAAAATATTTTTTTTTAGAGTAGACTATACAGAGCTTTAAGTTATGATGAATTATATCTAATTAAGAGTACAGATCGAACCACTGCCAATTTCTACACTTAAAACAGATACAGACCATAAAAACTGAAAAATTAATACGTCCTTTTTTACAAAACTTTGAAATCTATAATTTTCACATATTTGTAGGTAATTAGAAAGTAAGTCAATAGATGGCGACAACATAGTGCACGACACGACAACAACTAAAAATTTATGGAAATTAGGATTTCAAGAATTTAAAGCTAAAATTAATTCATAATAACACGAAATATCTTTGAGTCGCGCTTTGACATAGTCTAAAAAAACGTACATTAATTTTTATTCTGTAAATTTTATTTTGCATGCAGAATCGTCCAGATTTGTTTTTCAATTTGCCGTATGGTTATAAAATTTTAAAACTTGCATCACTAACGTTTTTACGATATTAAAACTAAAGTTTGATTTTTAAAAGTTTCTCATTTTTGTCATGCGAGAGAAATCCGTTAGATGTCTTTCAGCATAATACAATTGCGCAAAACAAAAATCACAAATATACTTGGCTTATTTGATTGGCTGAAAAGTGGGACATAAATAGCTAGGACTATTAAACTATATCCCGCGAGTCTAAACTAAAGCTAACGTGAACGGTTCTTTCCACAAAATGTCAACCATCTAATCAATGGAATGTGAAGCACGAAGTATAAAGCTAAGGTAAATCCCTGGGAAAAATTATGTAAATTTTATTTCGAAATCTATTGGCTTTTACACTTAAAAAAGGTTCAGTTTTACTTTTAATCCAAAGAAATAATCCCCGTCTTCAAAAGGAGAGAGGAACTAGTCGATTGCTAGAGGAAAAACAAGTTGAAAGTGTCTTGAGAGAATGGTAAGTTTATAATGTAAAAACAAAAGTTATATTTATGCTTATAATGCATACTTTACGTTAAATAAATTACTGTAACATGCTCGGAGAACAAAATCTAGGCTTCTTTGTGTGTTATGTGCAAATTCACTTCACATTCAACGTGTATACGATTATTTTATACTAGCTGGAGTGTGAAATAAAAACTCGTTTATAACAAAGGATAGGGAGTAGTACTTCTATTTTTTTCTTAACATAATAAACATTAAAAGTGCAATAAATATACATAAAAATACCAATACTAAAAAGAAAGACATACTGTTTTCAAGAATTTTATCAATATGAAATTAGATGGGGAGGGGGTAACCCCTCCTTATGACCTTCCTCATGTCATCCTCTATCACTGTGTCAAGTTATGCTGATTTGGTAGTTTTTCCGAAATTAGATGGGTGACATTCCCCCTCATTACCTTCCTCATGCCATCCCTTATCACTGTTTCGAGTTGTGCTGATTTGATAGTTTTTTCTTTCAAAATTAGATGGGGGGGGGTCCAACTCCCCAT
>NW_013669767.1:95371-97677 GCF_000517525.1 Limulus polyphemus
AAAGTAGGTTTGCCTAGTTTGAATAAAATATTCAAAGTCCGTTTTTTGTAGGCTTGTGAAACAATAATAATAATAATATGGATAACAAACGAATGAATTTTGTCTAATAATTATAATTTTTTTTTGCTATTATCAGTATCCTTATCCCTATGGTTCAGGAACACCTTAATTTTGAATTGCGGACCAGGAGGAAGACAATCAGTCACATCACTGGTCGCTTGAGGCAAAGTCGTTCTTGAATGTCACTCTTACGATGCACTTACAGCTTAAAATTCAATACATGTTTGGTAGCATCACGTCTCGAACCCAAGATCCTCAGATTCCAATACGTTGACTACTAAGCCACTTTTCGCAAGAGTAATCTATAGTTGACGTATTTGAGAAAGTTTACATGAATAAATGGTAATTGACGATGGAAATTATTTTTCCACTGACGGAAAAATATCATGTAACATCTGAAAGATCCATGGAAATAATTCACATTCATAATTTTTTTCCCGAAAGATGTGTATAACTGCGCGTGGATATCTGTAAAACTAGTTGGCCATTAATTTTGGGAACTGTACGTCTTTCTTTTTTTTTCTTTTCAAATGAAGTATATTGTCGTTATATATGGATAGGTTCAAAGGACTAACTGGTGATGAGTCTGGTAGTTCTGCTAAAACAAATGCGTTAGTTTTGTTCAGAAAACATTAGCCAAAATGATGTCAAGTATTTTCCATAGACGCCCTGAAAACGATTTTTATGGCAACTGAACCAGATAAGACACGCTATGGTATTTAAAAAGTAATAATAATTTACCATTCTGCTTTATCCTGCTTCATAATCCATGGAAGAAATAAGTTAGCATTAAACTGAGAGAAACCTGGAAAAAATGTTTACGTTATTGAAATACGATACTAACTGATTTGTCAACTCTGATTCTCAAGAAAAAGTGTATACAGTATGCTATGTTATTCTTTAAGAATAAGGTAAAACTATATACTAGATGTACTTCCACAGGATCCCCGAAAGTGTTGTGTTTCAAGAGTAAGTAAAACCAAAACTAAGAGCAACACATATTTTTATTTCTTGCTTTTCAAATTCTCGTGTCATGCTGTGTTGTAGCTTACAGAGTGCATAATTATTCTTGTGATTCATGGCATGCGCATGTTTTACTGATGTCACGACAGTACAAATTGCAATGTTAAGCGTCCCTTATGTGACGTCATTTCAGTGTCTACTGGCTGATTGACAGACAAAACACTACTGTATTGTGGTACGAGTGGTTAAAACAGGTGATCCCTCCAGGAAATTATTGTGGTATGCTAGATCTATCCTATTCTTATAAATTAGAAAAGTGAACATTTCTTACTCACCTCTTTCCTTTATTTAGTCAAGTCAAAATTCATTATAATTAATTATACTTGTCATTAGACATTAGCCTTAGTCGTAGTATATGTATTAACACTGCATTTTTTATCTAGTCCCTTAGGGATTTTCGAGAATTAGAAGTATGTATACTAATAGTATTCCAACCACACTATATTCGTCGAATCAAAAAGCGTTCACACCCTAATCAGTAGGAGTTCGGTTTAAATCCGCAATACATATTCTACCAACCTCTAATTAGAGCTGGTACTATTCTTATATGTAAGAAACTAATGCACCCGAGAGAATACAATAGTGTTGACTGAAGTATCACTGTGAAATGTCTTATCTTGCTCCACCACGGATATCGAAACCCGGTTTTCATACTTACTGCGTTGCCAACTGATTGACTATGTGACGGTTGCACACACGTTTCGTGAAAGCAGCTTGTGTCGTTTTGCCAATCAGAGGTTTTTCTTTATCGTGTTGGATATTGTTGCCTGAGACACGAGGAAAGCTTTTGTCACTGGTCTATGTGCTCATGTATTCTCACCTGTTACAAGAAGTTGCATTTAACTTATTATGACTTGTTGTATGTAACTTTCTCAGTGGTCCTGGTACCCCATATTAATACATATTTCTTTGTATTCTAATGCCATTAAGTACAATGGATAAGCCCATCTTGAAATTCGAAATCCTCCATCTGAAAACACGTTTTTGATCTCAGTGTATGAATATTTTGCGTCGGAAAAAGCAGTTACATACCCCTTCCAAAAGAGAACAATTTTTACGTTGGAGTGTTGAAATCACATTGCTTACTTAACGCCTTACAATGTCAAAATGTACTTCTGATACATTCCGTTCCACTGCATCATCATATCGACTGTGATTGTTACACGACTTGCTGATTTGCATATTCAAAATCGTTTTAATATAACGTAATCAACCCTCTGTAT
>NW_013669767.1:98568-101908 GCF_000517525.1 Limulus polyphemus
AATAGAGTTGTTGTGTTCTTGGATTCGAGAGTTCATGATTCATAGAAAATTAACTGAAACCATGAGTGGTGCATATTTAGTCCTGTAAGTGTTCATTCCAGCTATAATTCATATACAGCTCCAAAAAGAAAATCTACACAGAAGATCAAAGAAGGAGACTTACAAGTCATAAACCTAAACACTTGTAAAACACATAAGAAGGCGCTATAAATAGTTGCGTGTTTGCACGTGCTTTTGTTATTAAGCGCAGTGGAATATCTGTGCTGTATCCACCACGGGAATCGAAACGCGGTTTTTAGCGTTATAAGCCTTCAGACTTAACGCTGAGACGAGTTTTAAAAGTGGTGACAGACACAAACGTACTAAGTTGAGAAATGTTAAGGAATTTCCTGGAGTGTGGAGAACCCCAATGTGGCTGTGAATTTGTGATGATAAAAGAAGCGACAAAAATACCATGGTGAGCAAAAAAATAGCGATGAGCATTCCTTGGTAAAAACAGAACTGACACGTCATGTCCGTACGATTAACTTTAGAAAATCACACACATGAAGTACAAGATTCTAACCAGTATTACTGCAAGGAGTCTGGTGTGAAGAGTTTTCGACAAGAAACACGAATACCAGTAGTTATGAGGGTCACATTTTCATGGAGAAACACGTTCATGAGTTTGTTCTGCTTTATCTGGAAAACTATTACATCAAACTATAGTTTTAAATCAGACAGGCGATTAAGATCAAATATTTCGATGTTGTATTTGTTTGTAGTTAAGCACAAAGCTACACAGTGGGCTATCTGTGCTCTGCCCACCACGGGTATCGAAACCCGATTTCTAGCGATTTCAAAGTTACACGAAGGCTATCTACGCTATCTTTCCCTAACTTAGTGGTAATATACTAGAGGGAAGGCAGATAGTCAACACCACCCACAACCAACTCTTTGGCTACTCTTTTACCAACGAATAGTGGAATTGACCGTTACATAATAAATGCCACCACGGCTGAAAAGGCGAGCATGTTCGATAATTACCAGGCCTAATTGGGTCAGGCTTTTCTTGTTTGTAATTAAGCACAGAGCTCTGCCCAACACGCAACACATAATAGCCTATTATGAAAACAGACAAGCAAAGTAATTCTCATGATCAAAGATTTATATAATAAATAAATAGAATAGAAATATATAGGTATATACAATGGTTGAACATTTTAACCAATGTTGTTAATTAAACTATGATTAAAAAATTATGATTGAGATATTGTATCTGCGCTAGTCGTCCCTAATTTTAAGCTATTAGCCTAGAGGAAAGGCTGCTAGTTAATTGTTACTCTAATCGAATAGTGGGATTTAACTGTCACTCTTGAGATGCAACCACGACTTTAAAGAGCATAACGCGATTTTTATATTTTTACGCCAACGGGACATTAACCATAGACTCTCGTATCCACAATCCGTGCACGTTAACCACGAGGCCACATCCGGCCCAATGTTAAAGAAATAGTAGAATATAATTTATTTACAAGACACATAAAAACTAATTATTTGCTTAACGCAATACCAGTGATTTACCCTCTTCTTATGCTTCTTTGTTACGGATTTCGCGCAAAGCTACACGAGGGCTATCTGCGCTAGCCGTCCCTAATTTAACAGTGTAAGACTAGAGGGAAGGCAACTAGTCACCACCACCCACCGCCAACACTTGGGCTACTCTTTTACCAACGAATAGTGGGATTGACCGTCACATTATAACCCCCCACGGCTAAAAAGGGGCAAGCATGTTTTGTGTGACGGGCATTCGAACCTGCGACCCACAGATTGCTCTTCTTATGCCCAGAACTATATATAACCTTTCCTAACAACGTCTAGTGATGAATGAAAGCCCATTAAATGGCTCTGATAGTATAACTTTAAATTAGCTTAGCATCTCAAATAATCGTTACTACACCCGTAGTGGAACGGTACAGACAGTACAGAAAAACAAACACAGATGTTTATGTGGATAAAAATAACTTAAACAGCCTCCGATGGCTCAGCGGTAAGTCTCAAGTCTTAGACGTTAAAAATCAGGTTTCAATACCAGCGGCGGGCAAAGAACAGATAATCTACAAATTGCTTAAAAAACAAAAGCAAACAAACTAAAGTGAAATATAAATAATGTATCAATATTGTTGGTTTACTTGATTGTTGTTATGCAAAAATCTACACACTGTGCTCTGCCCACCACGGGTAACGAAACCCACTTTTTAGCGTCGTAAGCCTGCAAACTTAACGCCGAGCCACTGAGGGGCATGGCCAGGTGGTTAGGGCACTTGACTCCCAATCTGAGGGTCACGGGTTCGAATCCCCGTCACACCAAACATGCTCGCCCTTTCAGCCGTAGGGGCGTTATAATGTGACGGTCAATCCCACTATTCGTTGGTAAAAGAGTAGCCCAAGAGTTGGCGGTGGGTGGTGATGACTAGCTTCCTTCCCTCTAGTCTTACACTACGAAATTAGGGACGGCTAGCGCAGATAGCCCTCGTGTAGCTTTGCGCGAAATTCAAAAACAAAACTGAGGGGCAAAATACATTAAAACTCTAAACAAAATTAACGTAATTAAATGCAATAAAAATGTTACTGAAAATGCTATAACAGTTGTCTAAACACGACTGATATGATTTTAGGGTCAAACTTGTCCTTGTGAACATGACCAATTTAATAAGCAAGCAGCTGGAAATAATGAGTAAAATTAAACCCTGAAGAACTAGTCGACATGTAAAAGTGACAAGAAGATACGATAATACTTAAATATGATGTAACAACAATGGTAAATATAACAATGAAAGTTATTATCATACTAACAAGATTTTATAGTATCGTTTTGAGTTTGTTTACTGATTATACGTATTATTTTATTATAAGTTACAGATGTTACAGTAAGGAAGAATATTGTTACGTCTCCGCTTGTTAATTGATTTTTCGTAACTTCGTTCCGACGAAACTTAAGCGACACAAGTCCTTTTTTAATAAAACTGGTTTATTCTTCCGAATATAACTTTACCGATACACTCAACTTCAACAATCGCGCTAAACAAACGCTATAACAACGAACGTGCTCAATAATACTTCTGACTGCAGATCAATTACTCACTGTCTACACACACATTACATTCCCCTCTTTTATATACCCGACTACCCTATATCTAGCAAACACTAGAGCATTCGCCAAAGTACAGGATAGTTCTAGAAAGTAGAGGGCGTGAGAATCACATGATCTCGATGACGCAACAATATTATAAAAAAAGACAGTTTGAGCCTGTTACAAAAACAATATGTAAAAATACTGAATCATGAAATAATATTATTT
>NW_013669768.1:0-1342 GCF_000517525.1 Limulus polyphemus
TCCTTGTGTGAAAGACAAAAAGTCGTCCTTTAACGTATCTAATTTATACGAAAAATTATGCAATATAAAATTAATAGTAAACAGTTGTACAGTTGTAGAACAATGAATTCCAAACTGTGTGTTGCGGCTAGTAGCTGGAGATGTAGCCAGAGTTTCACCAAACAAAGAATAAATAAGTATATAAAAACACTATACAAAAAAATATTGCATGTGCGAGCAGGGGTGTTTCGCAAATCAAGGTAAGTGAGTTAGGGTATGGTCAGTGAAAAAACTTTGGGAACACTGGTTTAGAATTATATTTAATTTACTTGTTAAAGTTTTCTAAATTATTAGATGTATGACAAACGACTAATTGGTTATATTCAGACGTTATTTATTATCAAGTACAAAGCTACGCTGTCTGTGCTCTGTCCACCGTGGGTATCTAAACCAGAGTTTTAGCGTTATGAGCCCTCAGATTTCGTGCTGCGCCACCAGTGGACTGTTCAGGTGTTTTCATGTGTTAAAACAGTTACATATTAGGTGTTTAGTTTATTTCTATACACAGCCATTTTGGTTATTTATAAGCACCTGGTCAAAAATCAGTAGGTGCAGGTGTTCTGTTTTACTAATTAATGTGTGATGTGTTTGAAAATTATATCAGTTTACACTTTAATAAAATAGTTGTTATTAACATAGAAATGGATTTGTGGAAAAAATGAGATAGAATAAAATGCTACAAATTGTTAATAAAACTTGCAGTCTTTTATTTAGAAACTAGTATTACTTGTTATGTGAAAATTGCATAATTTTTCTACTTGCAAATAATTATGTACAATATTTTACTACAGCGTACTCAAGTATGTCGAGAAATAACAAATATATACATTTTGTTGGTTTTCAAAAAACTAATGCTATTTTGTTTTGACATATGTATTTACTCTTTTTGATAACTGAAAATAAAGAACTTGCAATATAGTTCTGACGCAAATTATATCGTATGTTTTAGAGTTTAAGGGGTGAACTGATTGAGATGAATACCTGCCTTATGTCATGATGGCGTAACGTGCAACAGATCAAAGATCAAGTTGTTCGACGAACATGCTCATGTTTGGTCGGGAAATATTACTCCATATGGATATGATGGCGTAACGTGCAACAGATCAAAGATCAAGTTGTTCGACGAACATGCTCATGTTTGGTCGGGAAATATTACTCCATATGGATATGATGGCGTAACGTGCAACAGATCAAAGATCAAGTTGTTCGACGAACATGCTCATGTTTGGTCGGGAAATATTACTCCATATGGATATGATGGCGTAACGTGCAACAGATCAAAGATCAAGTTGTTCGACGAACA
>NW_013669768.1:2188-18714 GCF_000517525.1 Limulus polyphemus
TATGGTAACCTCTACCCCCAAGCATATGTGCTGCATATCTGCAAGAACATGTGGAGTGGCTAAGATCTGATAGGCTGATGGAAGGGTTGGCATGTGGCAGAAGAGGCGTTATTACAAAACAGTAAAGGAATACAAGTTACAACATGGAGATTGGATGTGGTATTGGTAAGTTTCAATGGTAAGGAAAATAGCTTGGCTCTGGCTGAACGAGTCTGCATTTAGTACTCTGAAGGATCGGTTTATTGACGTAGAGGATGATCGTTTGATGCTAAGATTAATGTATGAAAGTAAGTGGCTTCCAAATGATGTTCGCCATATAATGTATGTATTACATTGTTAGAACACTTTGTTAATCACTAGATGAATGAGACCGAAAGGCACTTTGTGACTCTTACTTTCCGAGCTATCGAGAAGAGTTTCAATACGAGAGTGTGCAGGATATCAGTTGATAGCTGTTAGATTATCAAAAAGCTAGAACGACTGGTGCCAGTAGATATAATGCCAAGAACATCTACAGTTTACACGGCTAAAGGTGATTGCTAGGAGTTTGAAACTCAGCTGAAAGGGCATTGTGACCCTCATTCTCCAAGTTACGTCGAGCGATTTTCTATGGTGAAATGGTTGTCTGGGATTTTGTGAGAATTGCTTACCCCTCTACTCAAGTAACGAAAGTTCTAAGAAATAAACCATGTGATACTCACTATACTTTCCGCAGTACACATAAGTGTGCACTAGGGGCGTTATGTTCTTTCTCAACACCGAATGCATAATGGGTTGTTGTGAATCTGAATGGAATGTTTTTTCTTCATTGGATTGTCATCTACTTACTTTTCTGTGACACCAACTGAAGAGGGAGGATTAAATTTGCATTTGGAGATACAGTGTCTTGATGGTTCCGGTATTAATGTTGGCAACTGTCTAGGGCAATAAATGTATTCTACTGTGGATTGTTGTATTTAGCTTAGGTTAGGCTGAGTGTGTATTAATATTTATTATGATGAATATTAATCCTGGCTGCAAGAATTTTAGTTAATTAAAAAGTCTTATCTTGACTGAATTCTCCAGACGGTTATTTATTTTGTCATGCTGATAAAATTTGTTGAGCTTAATGGCTTATAGATGGAAGTACATTATGACACCCTAGCTATTAGAGGTGATGGCTTGTGTAGACTATCATTGTAATGGTGCATGAGCTGGAGACAGTCTGTGTACAGTTACTAGTATATATGATTATGTATGATGTTAAGATATACGTATATGACAATATGTTTTAACCTGTAACACTCACTTAAGAGTTTACATTTAGCATATTGCTCAGTTAGCCTGATAACAGTCCTAGGAACAGGATCGAGGGTTTTGAAATAATAAAAAAAGGTTTCTTGTGTGGTAAGTTTTCATTTGTAGGCGTTTAACTAATGGATATGTAATTTAGTTTCTAACTTTCTTTTCGGTATATTATTATTTATCTACGTGCGCATCTTTTTATGCGAAAAAAACCACATAGAAAATAAATGTATCCGCCATGGAATGTTTGAGTGTTTTAACTATTATGGAATGTTATAAAGTAGTTTTTAACTATTATGGGATGTTACAGAGTAGTTTTAACTATTATATGACGTTATAGAGTGTTTAACTGTTATGGAATGTTATAAAGTAGTTTTTAACTATTATGGGATGTTACAGAGTAGTTTTAACTAATATGGGATGTTATAGATTGGTTTTAACTATTATATGACGTTATAGAGTGTTTAACTGTTATGGGATGTTATAGAATATTTTAACTATTGTGGGATGTTATAGGGTGTTTTCTAACTATTATGGGATGTTATAATGTCAAGAACGCTTTCACGCTCCTTTTTGGTAATGATCAACAATATACATCGTCGCTTAGCAACAAAACTGTTGTGGAATGTTATAGAGTGTTTTAACTATTAGGGGTTGTTATACAGTAGTGTTTACCTGTTATAGGATGTTATAGAGTGTTTTAACTATTATGGGATGTTATAGGGTAGTTTTAACTATTATGGGATTAGCGTATAGCCCGTCAAAAATGACAGGGCAAGTATACCCCAACCTCACAGTTGATAGCTCACTGAAATAAACAAATTTTGCAAAATCAAGCTTGACCAACAAAGAGGCAGAAAATTGCAATAGAGGCAGTCAAACGTTGGTAAATTCTTTTTAATGAGGCAAGCTAGTGAAACATCACATAGGAAAGAAATGGTTCCTTACATAACAACTTTTAATATATAGAAAAGATAGTCTGTTTTGGTAACAATACGTTATGTCATGTTGCTTAGAAACAAAAGTATATAGATTATACTTTTATGTTAATATGGGTTCAGAATACACACACACTGACATAGAAATATAGAGCATATCAATCTAATAACTCGAGTGAAGCCGGGTACTTTCGCTAGTCAGTAAATATATGAGTGTGGTGTTGCACACGGGTATGGAACTTTATGCGAAGTCATTCGTGAGTGTTGTATAGCACAAGTGAACCATTTACTAACAATACAACTATCAAGCAACATTGGAATGCAAGTAAAGGATTTAATTTGGATGATAAACTTTGAGGTATGAAATTATCTGTAATTATTGGCCTGTAAAGCATTATTTGAAGATACAGTGTAACTGGTATTCTTAGTAATGCTGGTTGAAATTTTAATACCAGTTTCGACATTAAATTTTCAGCAGGTAGTGGATTTTATGTAAAAGATAAGAGTAGGGACTAGACTCATGCTACACTTGCAAGAAAACACACTTTGACCTATTGTTTCACTATTTTACCAAGTATTTTAATTGGATCAAATTGAAATATTTGAAAATTGATGAAATTATCTGTAGGAAGTGATATTCACAAATGGTAGTTTGTATCATACCAAATCTAAACTTGATTTACCTTATGTTTTATTTGGGTGTGAAAATTTGGATATTTTGAAAAGAATATAGTTTTCTGAATGTTTTCTTAACATTGTTTGAGTACAAGGTGAAATTAAAATGCACAAAAGTGCAAACTGTGAATGTATAGCCAAAGGCAAGTAATATCACCATTGTGGTTTTGCTTTGTTGTTTGTTGCCTTTAGCTGTACTTTACTCGTATCTGAATGAAGTCTGAAATGAAACAAAATGTTGATAGGAATAAAATTTCCATGGTCAGAAGATCGAAATCAGCATTTGTGCAGTGGCTGACCTACCTTAGTTTTTCATCTGCAATTTCGTCCTCACCATCTGCTGCCTACTGGACTGTGGCTCTGTATGTACAACATCCAGAAGGAAGTTGAAGGAATGTAGATGGATTCCAGAATAGTTGTGAACTGTTGTCACAACAATGACAACAAATTTTAACCCTTCTGACAATCATCTTTTCAACTAGATGATTGTGTGTTTTCACTCTGCTTGCATTACTTTAACTGACTAAGTGTACTGCATTAAAATGGAAGGAGATTATAGGGAAAATATCCTGTTGTCGACTTTGAGTATGTTCCTAAGACACCAGGAGCTGGCCTTAACATCACCTCAGTAGATCCCATGGATGAAGATACATTGCTGGACAACATATATAATATAAAGGAGCTGATCAAGATCATCAATGAACTGGCCCTCAAGTCCCTAGAGCAGTTATGACTGACCAATCAACCACCATTGTGGCATTGAGGGAGTGAATCGCTGATTTGAAAACATCACTGATTGCAGAGCAGCTGCTAATGGCTAGCCTATCCACTACCAAGTCAGTGATAACAACACCTAATATTCTCCAAATACTAGTGAAACACGAGGCATTGGAGGGCCGAAAGAAAGTCTTCAAGTATCCCATCAAGGTTTGTGTTGTGAAGAAGCACCAACATCATCCGATGTGCCTGACAAGACCACCAAATTCCTTAGCCCAAGAAAACTATTCTGCAACTAAAGTCTCCAAGAATATATTCAAACCACCAGGAAGATCTACTGACGTCCACACTCTGAGGACACAGGACATTACAGTCAGCACAGGAGATTATCACAAGACTCTTGGCATCAATGTGGGGGCATCGACATTAACTGCATTTTATTATATTTTTGAGATTGGGAGCAGTCTTATTTTATGATTATTGTGTACAATAAATCGTTTTTATAAAAAAAAAGAATATTTACTTTCCCTAAATGTTGTTTTGCTACTGATGAGAAAGCTTCCAAAAGCAAGATGTTTACCCAGTATCATTCCATATTGACCTTGATTTCCATTGTAGAATGTTTACAAAATATTCATGACATCAAGGACACTACGCACTCAGTAGAAACAATAAATTTTCTTCAGATATTTCTTATGACATTCAATGGTTGAACTTTGATCAATCATATCTAAGTCTGTAAATTACTGAATGATCTAAGACAATGAGAAAAACGAAGTATCTTGTTTTTACTATTCCTACTACTTTGTAGTTTTCATGTCCTATTTTCATTAGATTCTAATGTTTTTAATGACCTATCTTTTTGATTACTTTAACTTCAACAGAAACTCCATCATGATTTTATCTACAACGTTTTAATTTAATGCAGATATCATAATTTCCAACTTTTTACTTACAACTTAGACTAGGATAAACTTGTCTTGTAGACAATCTCTCTTTATATATTGACTAATTTATCTGCTTTCACTAAAGCTGATTTGTAGTTACAATAGAATGAAGACTGGTCAGGAATTTCAGTCTCTAAAGTGTGCTTTAGTTGACGTTCTGATGTTTATAAGCTCTTGATAAGTAAAATGAGCGTAATTAACTAAAACAAGGAAATTAACTCAATCAAGGGATCTTAGATATTAGAAAAAGGCTAAAGTAGAAAATTTAAGCTTACTTAAATAGACTAGAGAGAAAGAAAAAAGATTGATTAAAATAATTACATTGAATACTTTTAAAGTTAGGAAACTTTTAACAATGATACTATAAAAAGGAAAACAAAACATTTACCCTGTGAATATCAACAAAACCTTTGAATAAGTAATGACGAGGACAGGGTAATTTCTACACATTATAATATACATATCACTAGCACACTACATTCTGTGTCAGCATGACACCAGAAAGATGTACAAAAGCCTTTACAACGTGGCATTATATTAAATAAACGACAATGAGTTCATTTGGGTCAAGCTGGATAATGTTCTACCTGAAACTATTAATTGAAACTACACTATATCATGTTATTAATACGTCGTGAGGGCAATGGCCTGCAACGGACGCAGTTCTTCTGAGAAAATTTTAGACCCTCTAGGAAAAATAGCCCAGTTTTTATTTGAAAAAATCTTGTGATAATTAATCAGTTCCATCCAACTCTCACCCATGCATCACATAACAACTTAGACATATAAAAGCGTGATTAAAAGCATACCAAAGTCATTTAACCCCTGAGACATACATTTGTCAGCCTTTGAGTAAGTCAGCTGGAGTTAGAAGTCACCAGTCCTGATCGAAACTTAAGAATGAGAACAAGTTCTAACTTCTAAGTAAGCTTATTATTACTTCTAAAGTGTAATATTTTATAGAAGTTTAAAGTTATATAGCCACCATTTTGTTGAAGGAGCAATAAAAGCTTATTAAAATAACACAGTAAATAGAAGTATTAATAATTATATAAATATAATCATTACAAGTCGTTTTCCTTATTCTCATGTAAACTTCATTCAGTTGGGGGTCTGCATTATTACATTTACTGCATATTCCTGGTTTTTAAATAAATATTATTTGTAGCTTGGTAATTGTCTCACGATAACTACCCATTACACTGTGATCCTATCCTCAACGTAAATTTATGCAGTTTACTGTTCTTTAGCATTCCTCGGCATTGGGTGATTTTTACCAAAGAAACGCTGTTAACTTGACAAACGGGAGAACTGACTGACAGTTTCTACAGTAGACCTAGCCTTAAGATCCCAATACCTGAGCCCCCAATGGCACAGCGGTATGTCTGTGGACGTACAATGCTAGAAAACGGGTTTCGATACCCGTGGTGGGCAGAGAACATTGTGTAGCTTTGTGCTTAATTACAAACAAAACAAAACAAACAAACAATACCTGAACCACGAATTAAGACAACTACCTTCATCTTATGGGTGACATTACCTAGATTTAATTCTAGTCTATTACAGTTCACCAGAACAAAATTAGTATCATCTGGCCAGAGACTTCATTCAGAATGATTGATATATATATCAAGGTTAACCAGTATCCTGGTTACTTCATCATTAACCAGGTGCTCTATCTCATATCTATGCACTTATATTAGGCCTTTACCAAGCGTGATCCACCCTTGAAAGAACTTGACTGACTATCACACCTTTTGATGGAAGCTGACTATTTCACTCACACCTCCAAGCCAGTGGCTAGGTCTGAGCCAGGTTCTATTATTTTTTTAGAACCAGAGCAGTAGTAGCTACACTTTGTCAGTGATTATCCTACATATGCCCAGTAGTTGGGCAGAATAAATTGTTTTGCCTATCTTGCTGTGGCAGGAAGAAAAGTCTAAGGTGGCTCATCTACCTACATCTGAAACATATGCTTCAGTCTTTTAGAGTGATGTCTGGATGAAGATAGTACTGTTATCTGCTGTGGCACAAACATCATGGCAAGGCTTAGGAAGTTCTGCCCACTCTATAGCATCTAATAAGACTTTGTTGCAGTATTGGGATGATTTGCGGATGGCTGATATAGCTTCCGAGGAACACAAACTTGACATGATGCAGCCACTCCTAGAGGGCATTCTGGATAAGTTGCAGGCACTGTTGTGATTGTTTAAGGCTTTTTCCTGTTATTGTCTTGAATATGGTTGCCACAGTTACTGCTTTCATCAAGGTAATGTCATATATTCTTTCTTGGAAATTCCTCAATGTTTAATCCCATGTATATGGAGTAGATCATTCATGTAAGTGACCACATTCTTCATGGAATTCAGCTCAGTGAATAACATGATCTTCCACCAGTCAAAACCTGGGTACATTTCAGCCAATGTATGTATCTGAGACATTAAGTTGTGTTGCGTTTTACTCAAGTACTAAACTGAGTTAAAATGCTGGACCAGTCAAACTCAACACGAGGCTTTCCACCACTTGTCTTTAGATCTAATGGTTACCTACTTGATATTTTTCATAAAAGATCCAAGTATTCTTTAGCCAATCCCTACAAATTGGGAGGAAATTTTATTTCACCTCACTCAGTAGAATCTATGGAGGCTGAGATGTCCTAAACTTTGTGAATATAGTGAAATATATGTGATCAGGAACCCTAGGATTGCATAAATGTAAGATCAATACCCTGGAGTAACAGAACAATGACTTACAAGTGTAGCTCATTTGTATAATTTGCATGAACCAGGTTTCTCCATGGTCCATGTAAGTGGCCAAGTTCTTTGTTGTACTTCTTTTTTGAACCTCAGAGTTGAACTGGTGAATAGCTTAATCCTCCACAAAGTTGAAACATCAGCACAACTCAGCTATTTATCCCATCACACCTCCTGTCATTGAGAGACTCACAACTACCCTTTGGGTCCTAACCTTCAGCATTTGGTGTCCAATGTTTTATCTTTTGATGAAACAGTCCTGGTTAGTAGACATTATCTACTAGTAGCATCTATTATCTGTCTGGGACTACTTTGGTCTGCAAATTCCTGAGAGTTTTGTAAAGAATGTTTCAACTAGTCTCAGATTCACCAGACTACAACTCACCATGCAAACTTTCAGTTGACTGTATCTGTTCTATCAAGATCTATCCTCAATAGTAGAACCTGATTGGCAGTTCTGGAGGCCCCAGGTTGTAGTAGTTCCACTTCCTGAGTTTGGTAGTGCAATGTGATTATGGTCATGAAACTTTCACAGCAGTGGCAAAATGTCTCACATCCAAAGAGGACTTCTCCTAGACACAGCTATTTTTTCAGAAAGTCATCTATCATCAGTGATGAAATATTCATCTTGAGTTTAAATTCTCCACTCAATAAAAAACAGAAAACTTCTCAATAACAATTCCTGTACTCATACCACCAAACTTTCTTCTTACTACCTCACTCTGTTGTATTATATGATGCCCTAATTATGTTAAAAATAAATGCAGTAACTTCAATAATTTGAGGAATGTATGGAAATGTATCATGGTAATCTAGCTTCATTCACTGACCACATTCTACTATTTAAACTACACACGAAGCTATAAACTTGTACGAACAATTTTGTTTTGAAAATTATAGGCAAATAGGGAATATTAATTTTACTAAACTAAAAAAGATAGGAAACACTAAATATCTAGTTAACTGGATTGAAGGGTGGCTAGACTTTTGTTACTAGTGGTGTGATTCAGAGGTCAGTGCTTGGGTTTGCACTTTTGTTTTGATATTTTTATTTCACTTTTTTATTATTTACCTCAATGACATTGATGACAGCGTAATTGTTAAATTATTATGAGTTATCATTATTTGGATCAAATGTTTAATATAGATGGAAACCCACTCAATAGCATGACCAAAGAACAAGATCTTGGCTTAGCGATAAATAAGTCATTAAAAACACCTAGGCGTTGCTCTGTTGCTATTAATAAAACAAATATATTTTTATGATGTATTTGTCAGAGTTGGAACAACTATTACTTTTATGCTTTCATATCTGATATAGAATATACCTTTATCCGGATACGTTAATGCATTTCTATGTAATTTCGTGTAGTTAAACAAGTCTTTGTGGACCAGATGTCTCAAGATCATAAACACGTGCAAATCCTTTTACATAGGTTACACACTGTGGATTTTGTTCTTGAATCTCAAGCTAGCATTTAGACATTTCTTTATAGACTTTTATTCCACTAGGCGGTACAGAAACCAGTACAATTGGCTTCATAGCCATTGGTTAAAGTATGTAACCCATAGACTTGTAGTATACATTATGAAGGTGGAATATTTCTATAGTTATTTTTCTTATCTCTTGTTTTTCTCACTCATTTAGTTCTCAGCTCTATCATTCAAACATTAACCACACAGAAATATTAGCAATTTGGCAATATTTCCAATATTTATGCAAATAAAGATTTTGTTTGCTTATTAAATGGTGTTCATTTCTTTATCCTTTGCTGTCCATGTTCAATATACTCCTCACTTAAGAATTCTGAACCTACATTTTATTGAAATATTGGGAGCTTCTTATAACAATCAGAGTACCCTAATACCACAGACTAAGTAAAAAGTACCATTTTTGATGTCATGGCAAAGCGAATTATTATTGTGTAGTTTGAGCATACTTCTTTTTTTATTTGGCTTTCTTACACTATAACACCTATAAATCAATATCATAAAAACATAATTTTTAAAACCACTGAGAACTAATTATAGAGAGGAAAAGGTACAATTGAAGCTAGAATTTAATCACACAATTCGACGAGAACTAAAAGAAGCATTCTTTCAGACCTAGAACTTTTGCTGGTACTAGTGATAATAGCTATATCTAAGTTCTCGACCTGTCTGTCCTTAGGACCATGAGATTGAAGATCACTTCACTGGGCAATTCTAGCTGTCCCTGATATAACATTCAATGGTTATTTCCTATGGTCTGTAGCACAAGGTGGCAGAGAAGGTTCATGGTCGCATCAAGCAGCCTGAACATCCCGAGACTTAGTACGATGGTCCCTATGGACACAAAGGCACAAGATAACAAGTCCATGCTTTGCAAGGCTCTGATTACAGCCACCCATGGTCAAGGAGAATGACGAGATCTGCAGACTGGACGAAGTTTGTCATGCTTCATTGCAATTTCATCAGGAGAAGCACTTACATCTCACCATGAACTAGTAGGATTAGAAGTTAGCCATGAGCCTTCCTGCTGATACTACTGATAATACTCCCCAAAAAACATATCTGATGGCTGAGGACAGAGTGCAATGCAATGTCAAAGTGTTTCAATGCACATCATTTATTTATTATGGTAATTATAGTGTGCTACCATTTACCAAGTTATCCCACTGTGGCCATGATCTGAGGATGTCTCATTTTGGAAGATGATCCCCAATACCATGTCTGGTGACTGAGGAAACTGTAAAACACGTCATGTCATTATGATGGCATGTGCTGCTGCATGGTAAGTTATACTACTCTATCTTGAGCCCGAGAAAGTCACAGTCATGAGGATAAATGCATCTTCCAGAGGAAGATAAGGGTCTCCCCAGAAAGTGCATAGTCTCTTAGCCGTGCATTAGTAGGGATGCTAATAACAGGTGACTATCTGCTTCGTTATTTAATTATGGTAGTAATGTGAAAAAGTTTAACCCACCAGGGTTAAAGGGGATGAAAAAGGAGAGATAAAACAGGAACAGCTAGGAGAGTCAGTTGATTGAAGAGTCTATCGTGGAAATGAAGTGGAGTTCCTTGTTTTTGTGAACTATCAAACAGCATTTCACAATAGAATGTATATGCAGTGCACTGTGTAAAAGTTACTTGATTATCTTGCAGTAAGAACAGTTGGATGGTTGAAGCATCAATAACTGAAATGGCATGCATTCTTTTCTGCAAATTATTAAATATGTTTGTGTTGATTGGATATCTCAAGGTTGTAAACATGTGCTAATCCTTTTGAACAAGTAAAGGTTACATACTTTGTTCTTAAGTATTAAGCTAGCATGTATGTGTTTCTGATTGAACTTCTATAAAAGTAGCCTATTAAAATATGCAATACAGAAATCTGTACAACTGGCTTTGCTTAGACTAGTATGTAAAAAAAAGACTGGACACAATGTAAGATGCAATGAAAAAATCATTATTTAACAGTATAACACAGTGCATATCTTTGTCTATTTTCGCAACTATGAAGCTTTGTAAACTAACATAACCCAAGAGAGGAGTAAATGGCAATACAAAAATCAACAGAAAACTCTACAATAACATATACTGTAGTCACAGCACCAAAATTTTCCCTTTCTTATCCACGCTGTAGTAGGTTCAGTTAAAACCGAGTTAGCCTTACAGCAATAGGATAGGTCTACGTAAATGCAGGAGGTATGAAGTAGAATTGAACCTCTGAGTAAATGAGCTCATAAGAGAGAAATAAAAATACTGGACACAATGTAATGTATGAAAGAACAATCCTTTATATAAACATACGAAGCATTTCTACCTTCTTATGTTATTATAGTATTGTTCTGAATTTATCACTTATTTAAGTATATGAAGTTTTCATATAACACGTGGTCAAAAAAAGCGTTAAGTTATACTCATAGGTGGCATGGCTTTAATTTTGCATGTTGTACAATAAGGTAGGCAGTAGTATCCCTCATTGGTGAGTCAGGTGGTATTTCAAGATATCAGCCTCATCTCTCCTTGAATGAGAATGACAAGTTACAAGAATAGCACTAATTGCTCTGGGCAAAACTATCATTATCTGTGATGTAATGAGTATTGAATTTAAACAGTCTGGAAGATAATTTCGGCCTGATTAGTTTCAAAGGAAGTTACCAGATTTAATACAAGTAACCATCCCATGTCTTTAAAACTACACACAATATGTTTTTGCTTTATACGTGATATAGTAGCAATACAAGTCCCTTTTTGATTAAACCAGTTTATTCTTTCTCGATACAAACTTTTAGTACACAGTAATTTCACAGTCAGTACATTTCTCGTCAATTTAAACTTAACTACTTTTATAATACACGCTATAAATCACAGTAATTCACAATCTCGATAACTTTGCTCTCTACGAATACAAACACACTTTATATTACCGTCACTACTGTTCGCGTCTTTAATTGTCTAGCTATCACTGACTTCTCTGCCAAGCTTATATACTAACGAAGGGGCGTTTCGAATACACTCGGGCCTCCCCGATCATTCATGATCATTCAAGAAATTCATCACGCGTCACCAGCGTCACGCGACTCCCGCTGTCTTAACACAAATAAGATCTAGTTAGTGGTTTGTATAAAAAGATAGTTACCCATTTGACTTGTAATATGTATATTTTTAAATAAGTGCATTTAAGACACGCTGATTTCCGACGAAAAAAAATCCCAATGTTCCCAATGAAGGTTCAGGATTGTCAAACGATGAATAAATAGAACATCAACAGCTGTGGGTTTGTTAATTTCCGGTATAAATTCTTTCCGAGGAACTTCAAGCAGATACGTAACAATATATTGTTCACTTCCACCGCGATATCCAAAGGATATGGCCATAACACTGAATATATGGTATTGGCAAAGCTTTTGATTTTATTGAATAATTATATTATTACTTCTATGATACTCAATCTTAGAGTCATATCTTGAATGTAGCTATTGTTGTTAGCTTTCCCAAAAATTTAAGAATTATGTTAGGATTAAATATTTCGCGATCCGGAATTACAAATTATTTGTTCCTGAATAATCTCCAAATATATTCTTAATTTATTCACCAGATGAGTCATGAGGGACAATCCTATAGTAATGGATTATACATTATATCCACTAGAAATATATGACCTATAAATCCCAAGCTTGTTAAAATATCTATCACTGTAGATTTAACATCTTCGCATGTTGAGTCACAAGAAATGTTAGTGCTTTCAGTTTGTTAACTGGAGAGTTGAAAACTTCGTTACGCCCACTATAGTTGACACCATAGTGCAGAAAATATTTCTTTTTTTTTAATACAATTTTTAAGCACATAATCACATCGTTTCATCAACTCTTTTTTACGAGAAAAGCCTACATTCATTTATCCGTACTTGGTTGAATTTCTTCCCTTTGACGTTCAGAGCACTGGAAAAATAACAGGAAAAAAACAATAAAGCAGAAGCAAGGAAGAAACTTAAATGGCTGCCAAACCAGTAAAAATTTTAGAAAATGAATTCGGTAAGGATTTTTAGAATCCTTTTTAGGCCATACCAATGAATCCTTTAAAGTTTCATGGTGATTAAAGGTCAATAAGGAGACATTACAACAGTAATAAGGAAGGAAATTAAAGTCTGGGGCATACACAGTAACCTTTAACATTTTATAGACTATGATCAATGTTGAAAAGTTCGAAAATGTTTGTTGCAGACAGACATAAACAGCTCCATAAAAATAGGAAATAAAAGTCACAACACTTGACGAGTTTGAGAAGGAGATGTGACAAATGTGAAAATATAAAAAGTGGCATTATAAACTGTCATTTGAGTTTGCTTGTTTGAAATTTTTGCGCAAGCTACTCGAGGAATGGCTGCACATAATTGTCCCTAATTTTCAACTGACAAACTACTGGAAAGACCTTTTTTGTTTTGGATTTCGCGCAAAGCTACACGAGGGCTATATGCGCTAGACGTCCCTACTTTAGCAGTGAAAGACTAGAGGGAAGGCAATTATTCATCACCACTCACCGCCAACTCTTGGTTTACTCTTTTACCAACGATTAGTGGGATTGACATTATAACGCCCCCACGGCTGAAAGGGCGAACATGTTTGGTGGGACGGGGATTCGAACCCGCGACCCTCAGAATGTGTGTCAAGTGCCCTAACCACCTGGCCATGCCGGGCAACAGGAAAGACAGCCAGTCAAAAGCACACCCACTGCCAACTTTTGAGCTACCTCTGTCTGGCCGAATAGTGGAAACTGACCGTCACACCTATACTGCAGCCAAGACCTCAAAATTTGGAGTGCGTTTTTGCGGAAATAGTTCGCAAACTATTAATTCTCAGGTCCACAGTCCGGTCAAACAACTACTCAGCCAAACCTACTCTGTTATTTAAGTAAGTTGATAAAATAAACAGGCAATTGGTTAATTAAAAATGAGGAGTTATGAATAACAATGGTAAAAAAACTGAAAGTTAATTTGCAAGTTTAATGTGATCTTTTGTCTTTCTTGAAGAAAATCCTTGGTGTCATCCCCATATTTTTCATGTAGTTATCTTAAAACTGTATCCAAATAAACTAACTGGCGGGTCGCGGGTTTGAATTTCTGTTACCGGATAAGCACGATCAAACACATTATTCTTTGGTGAAAGAGTAGTCCAGGAGTTGATGATGGGTGGTGCTTTGCCTCTAATCTCTTACTACTAAATTAGGAACGGCTAGCGTAAATAGCCCTCGAGTAACTTTGTGTGAAATTCAAAACAAACAAACAAACTTGATGTAATCGAACACTTGGTTAAGAAGTGTCAGTTTTTTTTTTCGATATGGATAATTAACATTCGAATAATTAAACGTTGCAACGAAATATGTATAACAAAAATATACCAATTTATTGAAATTTATTTTCAAAGTTGTTGAAAATACACGTTAGTCTATAAGGCCTAAGCTGTAGAAATATAATTTGTTAATACTGGTAGAATAATGTTATAACGTTATTATTTCTTCGTGTTTTTTTTAATTATCTTGGGGAATTAATTCATCATCCAGTTCACTTAAACGAAAACAATTTAACTTATTTCCTTTTTAACGGTAATACTAGCTCAAACACTGTTGTAATGTGTAGGCCTAAGTTTACAGACATTCTAACTCTACTACATAAACGTAAATATCAACTTACTTGTATAAAGTAGCGCGATAGTTAACTCAGATTCACTCTTGAAAAGTCTATCGGTGGTTCGTGACTTATAACGCTCAAAATTGGGTTTCGATACCCATGATTGGCACAGCACGGGCTTTGTACTTAACAACAAACAAACATTCTTGAAAATCACTCTTAGTATAACTCACTTTCTATTTAGCTTCAACTCACCTCACTAACGCTTCACGGAACGTCGTTATACAATTTACATTAAAATATTCTAGAACTTTACATCACATATATTTGTTATCAAACATACGGTTGGTGTGAACGTGCTTTGTAGTCACTATGAGAAAAATCTATACACTGAATTAGTGAAGTGAAGAAAAAATGTCATTATTCAGTTCTTCACATTAAATAGCCGCACAATAGCAAATATAATAAATAAACTTAGTATTCCGAAAATTGTTTAATTTCGAAGTCTAAGCTAAATATTGAACTGGACTTCCCTTGAACTTAGACTTCGAAATTAAATAATTTTCGGAATACTAATTTTATTTATTATATTTTTTTATGTTGTGAAATTTCCAAAATTTTGTGGGGAACCACTATCTTCAAAAGCCTTAAAATACTTCCTTTCATTTTATAATTTAAAATTTTCTAGTGTTGATCAGAAAGTTTCATTTTATATACCTGTGGTATACAGACCTACTATATATTTTCTACTTTTTTTATCTGAATGTAAAATGTTTCACTAGGATTTTACTCTCTCTACTAAGGTTAACTTCAAGAACACGAAAACATATTGCAATGGCGACGTTAACAAAAATTCTTAAATACTCCATCCACGGATGCAAAGTTCCTAACACTACGTGAGAGTTTTCATGATCTCACTAAAACAGAAGTTAAACAAAGAAACTCAGCATAAACTTTCTTGAACTCTGCTGAACAAAATACAAGAATAGAAATAAAACTCTGAGCTCAGTAACACAAGCATGCACTTAAAAATGCCAATTAACCTCGGCCTTTTAGCCCACAAAATATTATGATTTGCATTAGTTAGCGTGACTGCCTGTAGCTATTCTCTGCTCAGTTGAAAAAAAAAAAGCTCAGCACGTTAATTAATTGCTTTGTTATTGCTGTAAGAACACCAAACGACCTGCACTTTACATGCAAAAATCTGCTTGCCACTTAACGACGAAAGTTAAAGTTAGTAGCTTGCTTGAGAACCTCAACACATCCAAAAGAGGAACTACGAAATGTAACATAATTTTGAACTTCTGACTTTTTAATTAAGGGGGTGGGGTGGGGGTAGAACGCATATAGTACATTCCCATACTACAGCCTCCAGGTATTTCCAAACTCACACACACAATGATACAAGACCAAAATAACTTTCTAACAACACCATTGGAGAGAAAGTCTAAAAATACCAAAGTATGAAAAATTCCTTGACTACGTGTAACTAGTATATAGAAAATATTGTTGTGAGTGAAACTGTACAAGCTTCGAAAGTGCGTGTCCAAAGAGTTTGGAAATTTTAAAGAAAAATAAATACATATATATATTGTCCCTTAAAAGTTATTATGAGAAGAAAGCATGAAACTTTCTTAATTAAGTTGAACACAATCTTCCCCATTGTCTTATGCTTGTCTTCAATCTAACATTAAAGTTCAGAACTAATCAAATAATTATGAAGCATCAAATACCACAAACCATTCGTGCTCCTTTAGTACCTTGTTTCTCATTTCCCCAAAAAAATTCACACAGTAAGACACATAGCCAAAATAAACCATTAAAGCTCTCAATAAAAATCCAAATTACAACATCAAAACAAGTTACCATTGGGTTGAGTATTATAAGAAACAATACAGTATTATAAAATACATAATTAAAACTCGAGCCATAAATATTCATGATATAATGATAAAAAAATTAAAAAAATGAACGTCAACAAAAAGTTTGTACATATAATAATGAGAAAAACATTTTAACATATTTATATATACACTTTATACAAGACTACCAAACACTTATCACTCATACTAGCAAATCATAAAACATCTACACTGAGTGG
>NW_013669768.1:19714-25264 GCF_000517525.1 Limulus polyphemus
AATTAATTAACGAACGAACGGAGACGTAACAATATAAAATTTTTAAGTTGTGAAATTATGATCGCAAACTTCAGTTTCATTCTGGTTTGTTTGTTTTTAATTATGCACAAAGCTACACAAGGGCTATGTGTGCTCTCAGCTTCATTCATACGTATACTTATTCCTTTTATTCTTATCTTTACTGTTTTAATTCGATTTTAGCTTTATGTTTTCAACTTTTATATATACATTCTTATCTAATTTATTAGTATTTTTGTACGAAAATATCCCACAATAACTGATAATTTATACCCTCTGCTGGCATTCGAACAACAAATGTCTATCTGAAGAAATATTCCAATTTTAGCTTTAAAGCTTGACTTGTTTGGAAAGTATTCGGCAGTTGGGAGAAGATTACGTAGAGGACGGAGGCACTGATACTCATAGTAACAGAGTGCAAGGAAAGGAAATTACTTTTACCATTAGATTTAGATACTTTCCGCATTTCACTATGACTTCAAAATCGAATGAGGGTATGAACAGATGGATGCAGAAATTAGACGCAAAACTTCATGAATCAAACAAGTTTACAGAGTTACTAGAAAAAATTGAACAAAAGACTGGAGTTAAACGGCTTTATATTACTTTAGGTATGGTTGCATTACTACTAAATGCTAATATTAATACTATTAGTTACAATTTTATAAAAATACAATTTGGATTTACTGAGCTTAGCAAAAACATTACATTGTTAGGAATATTGTCATATATTATTGATGAGTTAAAATGTTAATACACTGAGTGTACTAATAAGTTATACAATTATAGCGAGTTGCTAAATCAAGACTAGGTTACTCTGTTCACTAAGTACGATTTACAAATTACAGTTTCTTAATTCTTTCACTTTTAGTTTTACCCGCTGGATGTACAACATGTCATTAATATTGTACTTTATCAATAAGTTATATCTAATGGCTCTAGTACCAATAGTAGTACCAATATCAATAATTCGGTAACTTAAATAAGTCAGAACTTGTTTATTTAGGATAGTTGTCGAAAAGATTGAAATTAAAGTGAATTAGAACTTCGAAATTAAAAGTACATGGTATTATAAATGTTAGAGCGTGGACTTAGGGTAGGTTAATAATATTAATAGTTGTACGGAGTGTATATTAAATGATTAATATAAATTGTAATTTATGCTATTTTAAACCAGAGAATATTTAATTCTGTATGATTTTGTTGATCATTGTTTATTTTTTTATTATTATTATTAGAATGTATATTATTATGTACGTAAGTGAAAATCCCACTGAAACAAAAAAATTACAGTAACTTGTAAGTGGTGGTAGGAAGTTTCAAGGAAATAGTTAAAGTTTCCAAAAGGAAAACAAATATTTGATCAAACTTTTGGCTAACTAATTGCTGATCATCTAATTATTTACCCTTACAACACTGTTTTCAGATCTTATCATGCTGTAGCTGATTTATTATTATTCATGCATAAAGTGTTACTTCAAGTAACACTGAGACTAGACCATTGTATTTTAACTTGCATTAACTTTAAATTTAATTGTTCGAAAACATTTAAAATTATAGGGATTGAAATCTTGTTTAGTAATAATTATAAGATATAATATTTTATAATGAAGAAATTGAGAATTTTTGTTTCTATCAATTCCTTAAGATTTTGCAGAGGAAAATTTACCATTTACAAGTTTAAAGCTTCTAGAGGCTGTTCAAATGCAGGCAGTATAAACAGTTCTTAAATGTGCATGTTAGATGAGGTAAAATATACAGTGTGTATATTACTTTACAGTAAGTACAATAAAATAAACTCCAGCCAGTTATAAAAAATCTAATAAATCTGGGGGGTCTCTTTAACTTATCTAAACAGAAGCTTGGAAGCTGGAATGTAAACACCAGGTTTATTATTTAACCCCAGGGTCTGAGTTTTAATATTTAGACATGCTCTTATGTTTCAGTCCAATTATAAAAAAATTTAAAATTGTTCATTGGGCCATTTCTTTTATTGTAAAAATGTATGACACATCATATTAAGTTTCATAGTGTAGTTATGAATTTTATAAGAATATCAAATATTCATTTAAGTTTGAGATGTTTTAATGAAACAGTGTGAAACTTGGACTAATTGTAGAAGACAAAAAGTATACATGAGAATGGAAAGATACTGTAAATAAGAGTTCTCTACTTGTATAATTAATGTACACAACTTGCTAACATCATGACAGGAGGTTTCTTACATTATTGAATATATCAGCAAAATGTCTGTTGGTACATTTTAAAGGATTAGCTAGACTGCAAACTTATTCCATGTCCAGATGTTGAAAGTATGACCTCAACATCTATTGATAGACTAATTTAACCCAAGACTTTAAGTAGAACTGTTTTTTATTAATTACAAAAGAGATGATTTACTTGATACTGTGTTTTGGTTAGTTGATTGAGTTTTAGTATTTTTTTCTAGTTAAGTATATAAAGATGAAAATCGACATTTAGATGAAATTGGTGGTTTGGAGAGTTAAAGGGTTATCTCGGTGGGTTGAATAGGTTTTGTTAAAACCTCTTTTATTGTTTTTTGAGAGATGCAATTGGAACTAACTTTTTAATGTTTTCTGTTCTTACTGTAGCTTCCAGTGATGACAGTAAAATTGTCTGGTATAGTAGTAATAGCTTGTAAAATCTCATTATATTGCACATTTCACAGTACTTGTATCTTGTATATTCAAGGGGAGTTTCAGAAATTTATTCTGTATAGATAAAAAGACCTATTGACATTGACTTGACCTGATAAGGTGCTAGTAAACAAAGTTCACATTACAACTGATCTTTGAAACATTTGCTGATAATACTGACTTGGTAATAGACATTACTGAACAAGTTTTAAAAACATTACTAAAAATAAAGTGCATTTATAGCATTTACAGAAAAAAATATTTTATTAGAGCCATTACTACATTTTTAGAATTGGGCTTTAATCTTTGTTAATACTTTTATAAATGAACTTGTATATTTCTATGGAAATATGTAGAAAGGGGTAAAACTTTTATTGTCATGTTTATTATTGCTTAGCAGCTAATGTTCTTTTTGTTTGATTTTTCAATATCATATTTTTATAATTTCTTCAGAAGTTGTATGTTATAAAGGTAAAGGCTAACATTTATGGAGTTTTTAAGCCCTTTTTAACCCATTGACTATGGCAGCTCTAAATGTGCACAGAATGTTTGCAAGTACAGCACACTTGCATTCAATTGCTGGAGGAGGACCATACCCTATACAGCAAATTAGCAGTCAATGGGTTAACTCACCATATAGTAACCTAAATTAAATTAGGTGTGCGAGTAATGTTGTGGCAGTGTACCTAATTTATTATTCATATTATACAGTAGACCAACTGTGTAATTATTATATTAGACTTCTTTTCACCAAAGGTAAAATTTGAAATATAATCTGTGACATAAAGTTTAATGCATTTTCTTTGATTCACTGCAACCTCTGCTTTGGACTGCGGCAAATCGAGGAATGTATTAGGCCTATGTGTCAATAGATTTTCAGTTTTAACTTTTGAAATCTGTAATATATTAATTAAAATTAATTATGCCATCAAAAATTATAAAAGTACAGTTGAGTCTCTTTTATTGTGTACATTGAGTATTCGTTGTATTGTGCAGTCATAGGCTAAGGCTGTGTTTACATTAATTTTATTTTAAGCTTAGCCTTCCTAATGATCTAAGACCATTTGTAACTTCATTGTTTGTTATTTTGTTGTGAATCATAATTAATTACTAATCATAGCAAACTTCCTTCACAAATCAGAACTCCAATTAAGACTATGTTATTAAAAGGGTGACTGATTTAATAGAATGAGTTATGGTTTTGTAGTAGTGGGAGGCAGCCCTTTACAGAAGTTTAACAGAGGAATCAAAATACTTTCATGAAAAATGGAGGTTTAAATTTTTATTTTTCTTGAGAGTGGGTATACAGGGACAGCCTTCAAGGGCTAGATAGTTCCATATTGTATGTATGTTACTGTTAATGTATACTCTGTACACTGTAAAATATTATCCTAACACAGCTGGCTGACAAGTAATGCAAGTGTCAGCTTTACTAATCTCTGCTAAATAAATTCATTTTTTGTTTTTTGTAATAAGGCAATTATCACCGTTTAAAAAGTCCCCGATAAAGACTAAAATGTTAATTTTGTCCTTGTAATAACTATATTAAATGATTGTAAGAAGTGTAGTAAGACTTCTGTGTTTCATCTTCCATTCATAACAAACTATGAAATGGTGTGACCAAAGCATACCTTGTATTAAAAACAAACACACAAATTCCTATCTTGGACCACTATAAACCTGGGACATTAAATCAAATGCTTATGTATTATACATAATTAAGTTTCACTGTAGTGTTTCCAAATTTATGTACATTTTACACATTCTACTATATATGTCATCCATCTGTAGTTGACTGTAAACTAGAAAGATTTTGCTGTTCAATACTTAATTTCTTTACATAGTTTTAAAATATGATGAAGTAGATTTTTCGATGCTATTATAGCGTGCGGTCTACACAGATATTTACCTTATAGCGTACAGTCTACACAGATACTATCATCATCACCATTTTAACTTTTGTTTATTTGCAATTGGTGACAGTTATTATAAATACTACTTTTAAACTAATAAAGTACAAAATACCATTACATAACATTTTTGAGACAAATATAATAAGAATGAAATAACCTCGAACAATCAGAACTAGCACAATTATAACCTAACTTTAAGGTACTCTTTTGGAACACACAACTTGTTAAGTTATTATTATTTGCTGAACAAAAATGTGGACAGACATAAATTATCTAGTAAGAAATTATGTTTTAATGAATCATTAAAACAGTAATGATGATAGTATATGTGTAGACTATATGCTATAGTGTAAATATCTTTGTAGACCACTGATTTTCATTCAGTATTTACTACAAAGCTAATTGATTCACAACCACAAACAGATTAAGATAACATTCTAAGTCACAGGTAGATGGACAAGCTAAGTCTAAAATAATTTAGTTAGCTAAATCAAGTCAGTATGAGATTATATGGACCTGCCAAGTTACAGGTAAATGGATCCACTAGGTCTAAAGTAATGTAGTTAGACACATCAAGTCACTGTTTAGATTAGATGGACATGCTAACTTACATGTAAGTGGGTCTACTAGGTCTAAAGTAATGTAGTTAGACACATCAAGTCACTGTTTAGATTAGATAGACCTGCTAACTTACATGTAAGCGGATATACTAGGTCTAAAGTAAGGTAGTTAGACACATCAAGTCACTGTTTAGATTAGATAGACCTGCTAACTTACATGTAAGCGGATATACTAGGTCTAAAGTAAGGTAGTTAGACACATCAAGTCACTGTTTAGATTAGATTGACCTGCTAACTTATATGTAAGTGGATCTACTAGGTCTAAAGTAATGTAGTTAGACACATCAAGGCACTGTTTAGATTAGATAGACCTGCTAACTTACATGTAAGCGGATATACTAG
>NW_013669768.1:26024-30507 GCF_000517525.1 Limulus polyphemus
TATATATATATATATATTTTTTTTTCATTCTCCTTTGCATCACAATAATCAACTATTCTAATTTCAACAGGTAATCCATTACTTTGCACTAACCTGAGGATTCAACACTAAACTGGCTGTCTGGACTGGATGCAGGAGAGGATTCTCCTGACAATGAACCACACGATGTTGAAGAAGCTTTTGACTTTTTATTGTTAAATTTCTCATTTGGAAAGTTGTGACAGTTATTGTGATTACTATAATCACTTGTATAAAACTTTGGTTCCACATTCTTGATGCTTGAGGAGTTAATGCTGCTGCTATTTTTTTGCCAATGATCAACAGGTGGCAGATTTGACATGCATAACTGTCTAAATCTTGGCACCTTCTGCTGAGATTTTTCACTTGTGGAATGATTTTGAGAGTGAGTATTAAGTTCAATTTTTTCAATGTAAGACACGGAAGATCTATCATTGCAAGGCATAATACGCTTTCGGCTGTGAAACACAGGATACTTGTCCATTGTTGTGCCTGTCTGATTATCTTTTCCCTTCAGCCCTAATTGAATGTCTGACTTACTGACATTAATTGATGTCGGGTCAACTCTTAAGTTCTCACCACTTGTGCATCTGGGTCTAGAGTTGCCATCAGGCCATCCAATATTTTCCATGAAACTGTCTGCATTGGAATGACTTAACCTTTGATGATTATCAGACCTAGTTACATCAGTTTTGCAACATTCTTGATTTACTAAATTTGATCTGGAACCCAAGGGGATTGATCCATGGGAATTCATTCCCAGCTGGTTAGACTTATTATAGTGAGATATTCTCTGCTTCTTTGTTTGATGAGGTTCAGTGTTGGTTGACACACGCTTCTGAATTATAAAAATAAAAAATTAGAATGAATAAAAATACAATTAAATTAACACAAGAGCAGTTGTTATTGTTAAAATAACTAGAAAAGTAATTGTTTAATGCATTTTTTAATGTTTAAGATATAATATGAGTATTAAAATATGGAAAAACAGTTAACTACCAAGTGAAAGCTCTTAATGCTTTATGGCAACTTTCTCCAATTAGAAAAATCATAACTTAAAGCTTCGTATATGTATATTATGATTTTGTCCTTTCTTGGTTCTAATGTCTGTTATGACACTCCAATACCATCTTATTTCTTACAGAATGTTAAAACAATTATAAAATGAAAATTGTCATTTTTATTACTATAACAATTCTTAATATGAAATATAATTTCACATTAAGATATTTCAAGGAACAAATAAAATAACTGTGATATTAATGGAAAATGTTAAAATTACTGTTCTAAAATGTGCATACATTCATACATTACAAGTTGTAAGTCTGATTCTAACAAGGACAAAAAAAATTTAATTTTGCTATAAAGGCCTGCAAGAATGGGAACAACTGTTGGTAAAACATTAGCTCTCTCTCTCTCTCTGAGTTATATCTAGAACTGTTGCATTTAATGGCAGTTACAATAAATTGGTCTACATTAAAAACCTGCAATAAAAAGAGCCTAACATTTCATTTGTAAATATGGTTAGAAGAGACCTAAATAAAATGGAGCATTGTTAAAAAAAACATTAATAATTTCTCTCTTGTGTTACATCTACATATTGCTTTGTAATTTCAATAAAAATAATTAAACATGTGATAAATATTCATTGATATATGTTTTAATAATGACACATCTGCTTTTAACACCTATTTTAAATAACTAATTGAGTTAACTGCAGTGAATGACCAAAAAAATGTCAGCATCACTCAAAGACCTTGTAGAATTCAACAAGATAAAAACTGAGAAAAATACAAGAATTTAGGATTAAGTAATGAAAAAGAACAACTTATTACTCTACATAACAAAAAGAAACTTAAAATATGCTACTTAACCTTTTAAAAAAATGTGGTTTAAATTACAATATTTTGCTAAGGCTAGGAATTTACAGTAAGAATAAGAGTTGGCATCCAAGGAAAACATCTAAACAGATATTATCATTCAAAATATTTTAGCAAATCTATTGAAATTTTCTCTATATTAAATGCAGAAGTAAAGATTATGCATGGAACTAAAATTAGCAATAAAAATAAATGTTTGTAAGCCCTTTCTAGAAAGTTGTACTCAAAAGAAAAACAATCATTTCAAGCAGGAACATAGTCAAGTGATGTTTAAAACTCAGAAAAAAGGATAATAAAACTGGAAAGAATGAAGAGGTGTTTGTACTATGGACTACAAAGCAAAGACTGGGCTTTATTAAAAATGTGAGGTTTGTTTTAATGGTGTTTATAACCTAGAGAATATTAGTCAAAGATATATATATGAAAAAAGAATAAATAATTATGGTTGGTGTATAATGGTGAGCAGATGTTTTTCTACTGTTGTTGTACAAAAAGAAGTGTCACAATATTCTTGTTTATTACACACTATCCATTGAACAATATTTAATTGGCTCTGGCTTTAAATTTCAGCAGAATAATGATGTAAAAACCTGCCTTATCGAATAAGACATATTTGAAAAAGAAGGAAAGACCTGGTAACATGAAAATTATGAAGTGAAATTGCCCATAGTCCTAATGCAAATCCAACTGAACATTTGTGGCACCAGTCTAAAAGTACTATTTCAAATTACCAATTGATGCTCTTAAAAACTGGCAGAATTTATGCCTGATTAATGTACACCTATAATTTATGCTAGAGCATAACCTACTATTTAATATATTATGTTTCATTTTGTAGTTGATCTTTGCTTCTTATATGCTAGTACTGGATCATTTTAATATGTTTACACACAAATCTCTGGTCGACTGTATTTTAGATATAATTTTCAGGTTACATTTTTAAAGCTGAAGGGATGATATTTATAAAAAACAAAACTGCTTCAATCACTGAATTTAGTTCATGTGAGTGTATGAACTTGTATGTGCCTTCAAATATATATATATATATATAATACATGTATTTTCACAAACAGAAGTTTACACATACAAAACTTAAAAAAAAGTAATCAGACCTGTGATACAGTGGAGACATATTCCTGAGGAACGTAAGGGGAACGATTTTCACTTTCACTAGGTGGTGTTAGATTTTGTGGTTTTTGTCTAATAGAAAAAAAAACAAAGAAATTTTATGAAAAAAAAATTTTTTAGCAAGGAAAACATATTGTTGCAACTTTTATTTATAATCCAGTAAAAATCAGATTTGGTTACTAATTGGTTGGTGATTTATATGATGTCAACATAAATAAATTTTGTCAAAATCTGAGGACTTTAAAAGTTGTTTTGGTGCTCAAGATATTAATAACCTTTTAACAGATTATCTTTTAATGAAATGCATTAATGTTGTTTTTTTTTTACGAGTTTATGGGGTACTTTTGGTATATTTCTCAAAATCAAATAAAACCACTGAGTAAAAATGTTTGCAGAAATTAATTTGTTTTATTAAATATAAACATGAATTAAAAACAAAATAAAAATGTCCAAAATTTTTAAGCAAATTATTTACAAGTATTTTTGGAGAGTTAATGAAGAGAACTGTAACAAGATTTTTACAAATGATTGGAATACTTATAAATATCCAATACAGCAAAAATAATTCATCAAACTAATATATATATAAAAATCATTAAACTGAAGTCTACTGTTAAGATAATGGTTAAACTTAGCTTTTATATATTCCATATAAAAATGGAACAAAGTTATTTTGATTTATGATATTTAAAAATTAATACAAGTTGCATATTGCTTTCAAATTCTAATGACAGCAGTTATATTTTATTAACATAAATTATATTTTGCTAGAATATTTTCAAGGCTTTTAATATATACTACAATACAATACTTCTAAATCAAATCATTCATTCAGCCAACTTATTACTTTCTTGTGTTTACTTAAACAGATTGTATTTTTAACCGAGTAAGTCAAAATTAGGAATTATAACTACTATTAGTAAAATAATTATACTTATACACCTATTAAATAACTGTCCTTTTTCATTAGTGATACAAGTAAAAAACTTATGGTATTGAAGAAAACATGTTGGAACAAAAATTACATTTATTCTTTCACATTCAATATGGATAAGCAAAATACATTAAGAAAAAAGTGGTGAATTTTCTTTAAAAACATTTCTATCTTCATTATCAGCCAATTTTTTTAACCAATTATACACAGTCATTTTAGTGGTTTGTATTTACCAATTATATGTTAATTAAAATTAGACAAGTTCCTCCAAATTTGTTTTCATTTACTAACTATTATGTGCAACCATCACAACACAATTATACTGGCTTAACAATAAAAGGTCATAACTGTACTGTAAAAACTAATGAAATTATTATGTAAGTCTTAAATTGTTTGAAATTGTTAAAATTGCTTTTTAGATAAATAATTAAACTTATTTTTGAAATTGGTTACCTATTTTCTGTCATAAGTATATTCTTTCTGTCACTCTTGATACTTCATTTATGTACTCAAAAACAATTTT
>NW_013669768.1:31533-56145 GCF_000517525.1 Limulus polyphemus
AAAAATATAAAAAATTAAGTTTTAAAAAAAAAATAAAAAAAAAAAAAGCCATTTAGTCTTCAAAGGAAAAAAATTAAATGGTTTGAAGAGACAACCACATAATCTGATTAAGAGGTTTTAGGTAATGAGCATTGATTCATTTGTGATAGTTCAACAGATTTCATTCACCAACAATACTTTTAAAACGTTATTTCCAAATTATAACAGCTTGCCACACTATCCAAAATAAACTTAACTTGTGGAAGTGTTGTGTGGTTTATGAGTGAGCAGTTTGTTATTTCCATACTCTATAAATCGTGGGTAATTCCCTTGAGCAATGGAGAGAAAAATATCAAAATATACTTAGCTAAAAATTATTTTCTATGTATGTTGATCAGTTTGAAGAAGTTAATAAATCTGTGTTAAAGGAAATCAGTATTACTGAAGACAATGAGAATGTTCTAGCACTGCTACTTGTGAAGACTTGGTTTTATATCTTTGGATTCTCTAACAAGATAACAAAGAAAATGTATTATTAAAATTGTACTGTGAAACATGGTGTTTTATTATAAATGTTAAAAAAGTATTGCTTTATAAAAAATAGAGGTAAATTATCTAAGTGGGAAACAGATATTACCAAGATTCTAAAATGAAATCTCTTCCAGCTTTTATAAATATTTAGGTATTAAGATATTTTTAAACCTTAGCAGAACGAAAAACAAAAGCTTCAACTTTAGTCAAAATTTTAATAAAAAAATAGCATGAGCATAAAAGAAAATGTTCATATTTTTTACTTTAAAATGGTTTTCAATTTCGATTTTGGAATAACAAACTGGGTATGTACTGTACGTATAACCACTGAAAGAGCAGATACAACATTCTATACATTAATTCTGGAAGTTCACTGTAAGTGCGGATACAACAGAGGAGAAAACGAAACAGTATTTCTAATCTCATTACCTCGTACAGTCAAAACTTAGCATAATAAAATGGAACATTATTCAATATTAACTTTCTTTTGTAACTTAAATATTTTTAGAACTGCAGAAGTATTTATTATGAGTAAAATATAGGAACGTATGAAAAGCAAGAACAAAGTGCATAAAAAATATAGGATTTTTCTTATCCAATGTAAAAAGATGTTGTCATTAAAAAACATTATGTATAAACACATGGTAATGTTACAGAAATTAAGCCTCACGTTCTATTTATATGTTCAATATACAAGACTAAAAGAAATATACATTAAGACTGAGTGTGATAACCCATCACTGAAAAATAAATAAATTTAATGTTATTTATCTTAGCACAAAGCTACATAATAGGCTATCTGTGCTCTGTCCACCATGAGGAATTGAATCCTGAATTGCATTATGCAAGTCCATAAACTTATAGCTGCCCCAATGGAGGTCCAATTTAAAGAAAACAAGAAAACTGTTCATTTTTAAAAGAAATATTTTTAATATAACAAAATATATATAAATTGAAAATATATTATATGTTATAGGTGTTAGTAATATATGTAATCATCTATTATATCAAAAACTGGTCAACTTTTTAGTATTAACCAAAAGCATGATTAGTATTTTGACAAACATTTCTAGAAACAGAGAACAAAACAACTTTTATGATATGTTCCATTCAAAAGTGTTTCTGACTGCATAAACAAACTCCACACTGAGAAACCCCTCTCCAACAGAAATTCCTTCTTCTCTCTCTCATATTAAGTATTCATGGCATATTGTTTGTTTGTTTTTGAATTTCGCACAAAAGCTACACGAGGGCTATCTGCACTAGCCGCCCTTAATTTAGCAATTAAAGACTAGAGGGAAGGCAGCTAGTTATCACTAGCCATTTCCAACTCTTGGGATACTCTTTTACTAATGAATAGTGGGATTAACCATCACTTATAATGCCCCCATGGCTGAAAAGGTGAGTATGTTTGGTGGCACATGGATTTGAACCCACGACCCTCAAATTGTGAGTCAAGCACCTTAACCACTTTGCCATGTTGTTACCATATGTATCAGCACCTGTTATTGGCTAATGAGTGGGCATGTCAGAATCGAGATTAGAGGTCATACTGTAATGGTGGCAAATGCTGAATCTCATAGCAGCAGAAGCCAGAATAATTAAGAAGATGATTCTTAATTAAGAAAACCTTCAATGTTATTCATTAAAATAATTTATTACATAGGGCTGTTTAATTAATAGTTACATTGCTACCAATAACCAAAGATTAATTGGTTATACCAAACCAATCATCAAAAATGATTTCATAACCAATTCCCACCACTAATTAATGTTTTAAGTATAAGTGCTTAAAAACTATATTCTATCCATGAACTAGTGAAAATCATATATTTTTACAATACATTATAAACTACCATCTCAGAAAAAGTATTTCAAATATAATAATAAGTTGTATGTATAGTAAATTAATGGCTAAAAAAACACAATAAACTTATTACTAATTACTATAATACTGTTAATTTATTGCATACTTGATGTATCAAAAAGTATGTATTAAAAACAAACTGTTCTGAGTGCAACAAATCAATTTCACATCTCTTTGACTTCATCTACCTCTTCATCTGCTTCAGTTCTTCAGCACCATAAAATGGCCAGTCATCACAAACATCATTCCAAACATGACGAGCGAGGTGAAAAGTATTATCTCTAAGAACTGCTACCTGGCTCAATATTGCACTGAGACCCTTCTTGTCTTTCTCTTTAATCCCATCTGTAATTCAAAGTAATTTGAGAAAAATAAAACTTAAAAAGTGATGCTTTAAAATCTTCCTATTGATAGTAGAGGCAAATAAAGCTTTCCAAATGTATTTTATATATATCTATTTGAAAAGCACATCACATCAATCCCTTGATAACATGTGCCTACTTTTATCTCGCCATTTTTATCATCTACCTGTCCATCCATCTATCCTCTCTCTCTCTCTTTTTGTATGTATCTATCTATCTATATACACATACAACAAAATTAGAAAAATAAGATAACTTTAACAAATCCCATAATTCCAGGAGTCTGACTGGATTTTCCTCCTTTCTTTCAAATAATTTAAAGAGTTTTATTTTACCAAACTGGCATCTTAGACTTTGTAGCACAATACAACCCTCTGAGTGAATCTGAGTACAGATATAATATTAATTTTTAAGTATTTCAAGTAATCTTTTTAACTTTTATTGTAACAGATTTAATAAAAGTTTAGCTAACTATCATCTGCATGGTTATTAACCTTACCACAATGCAAATAGCCTCATGCCTGGTGTACACAATATTTTTGTGTTTATTAACAAAAAGCTCCAAAAGGTGTTCTTAATCAATATTAAGAGAAAACTAAAACCTAACCAACATACCTCTCATTAACCTTGCAAGGAGTTCTGGTTTCTTGTATGGCCTGAGTGCAAGCAGATGAATTACACGTTCTCTGTAAGATATAGTTTAGGAGAAATGTATTTAGTTGTGCTTTAAATATGTTCATATTTTTATTTACATTATTAACATAATCATTTTTACAAAATAAAGCATTCACATAAATACAAAATCATCAAACTCAACTACAAGTAAGTTAACAATCAAAGCAGAGCTATTTTTCTTTCTGAAATTTAAGTGTTTACTACATCGTAAAGTATAATCCCATTCTTCTTTTTTTTTTGTTTCTAGGGGTATATTCTAGGGTGTGTGAATAGCATAATTTCTTAACACTGGAACAGTTTAAAAATACTCTGGGTCAACCTACTGTTTACTCCTGACTGAACAATATTCTTAAAACTGTAGATAAGGATCTTATTTAAATTATTATTATTGATGTATACTGTTATGATAACTGTTGAACAAATGGTCCCAGTTTTATACGCTGGTTACTTATTATTTTTATACGGGAAGAAATGGTATACACATTCATTGTTTGATAAAATATTGGTAACTATAATTATTCATATGCATCAATAAGTAAAAAAATATATTTTCAAGTTTATTTTGAAGAGTTTGAAGTACGATGAATAAAGTAAATATAAAAGTAGTACAAAATATTTTCAAACCAACACAAACCTATAAGTTCTTTTTAAAATGTCCGGATTAAGGGACTTTTGGTAAACTGTTGCCTTAGCATGAGAACTTCCAGCCTGACTTAGACGTGAACTACCTGACACAGACAAAGGTTTAGGTGCAGGCTTTGAAGTTGATAAGGCAGAATATGAAAGAAGGCTGGAAGGTTTTGGTAGAGGAATAGATGCAACTGACGTTTTCATTTTCACCTTTCTTCCTAAAGAAAAAACGTTGATTAAAATGTATTTTTTCCACTCTTATATGCTCGCATTTGCACGATCAAATTGGATAATATTTAATGACTACTACTTTTCTTATTTCTTCGAGTCTTGTTGTATTTATTATTTTTAACATCAAAGATGGTTGTAATAACAAAAGTGCACTGGTAGCAATCCTATATATTAGCCAAAATGAAGAATTACTACAGTTGTATATATTTTAAAAATAAGTATAATTAGAAATTCTCTCTAATTATATGATGCCCTAATCAATGTCAATAGGTAGCATGCAAAAGACAATTGAAGCTGGAAGTTGTACACTCCAACAGATCACAGGTGCAGTTCCTATTAGCTCAACATCATCTTGTACATCAAAAGGAAGACAATTTAAAACACATTATGGTTTGATTTGTTTGTTTGTTTGTTTTGAATTTCGTGCAAAGCTACACGAGGGCGTTCATGCACTAGCCATTTAGCAGTGTAAGACTAGAGGGAAGGCAGCTAGTCATTACCACCCAACGCCAACTCTTGGACTACTCTTTTACCAATGAATAGTGGGATTGATCGTCACATTATAATGCCCCCACGGCTGAAAGGGTGAGCGCTTTTGGTGGGACGGGGATTCGACCCCCGAGACCCACAGATTGCAAGTCGAGCTCCCTAACCACCTGGCCATGCCGGGCCAATACATTTTGGATTGATATAAGTAGACATGTAAGACATATTTTCACCTCTGATTCACATTTGTTTTACACTAAATCATGGTAAATAAAACTATAAAAAAAGCCTTGGAAAAGTTATGATACAGCCTTACTGGTGGATTTGTATTTCACAACAGAATAACATAATTTTGTTCTTCAACCCAAGTATAAAAGTAAATATTTAGATCAAAGTGTAGTTTGTAATTTTGCAAGATAACATGAAACATGGATCCTTGGATCCACAGTCTGGTACAATAACCACAAGGCCACAACTGGTTCCTTATGGTTGTGATGACATTCCAGAATTAATGCACTGTTTAATCTACAGAGAAATATTCCATTTGTTAGCTTTTATATATCATTTTCCTTTTCAATTGTTATCCTGCATTTCTGCATTAAAGTGTAAGAGTTAAATTTTTAATAACCAAAGGCCCCCCCACAAAAAAAACCGTAACTTCATTTAATAATTCATGTTATTTAGATCTAAATGTGCTTTATGTATTCATTTTTTTGCAGTTAGAAATACAAAGTACTTTTAAACTGCTCTGTTCTTGTAGCAAAACAAATGATGAAACGTGGTTGATTTTTTCTAACAGGTTTGACCACACCTAATGATAAATTAATTCTCCCTCCTTGAAACCAGAAATTTAATTGTGGTCTTTTTTAGTCACATTATGTTTGCTTACTCTATACCATTTACTACACTACACAAAATAATTAAGACTGACCTACATATGGTCCTGATTCCTTGATAATCTTTGTGCTGCAACAAAAACAAAATCAATGTCATTATCACACTAGTAGTTAATAAGTGAATAAAATAATTCTCAACATACATGTAAATAACTGAAAGCATAACTAAATTAGGAGGAGAAGATAGAGTAAAACTGTATTTCAACATATGAGATTCTTCAAAATGAGTTCTCTAAAATATCATCTTACTCATCAATGAAGAGAGCCCATTTTCATGATGCACCTATTGCTATTTTCCAAAGTGTGGGCTGGAAAATTATACACCTTACTGTAAGTTCTATTATTTCTCTTCTTACAAGAGAATTTTAAAAAACATTTTCTTGCTTAGGTACATCATAAGCTCCAAACTACAAGTTTTCCAACTATTTGTACATGCTTTAGAATGCTATTACCCACACCCTATGACGTATCTACAAAATTTTGCATCTTATTATAAAAGACATGGAGTCTGTACAATATAACACAAAACAGAAATATGTATTCAAATGGTGTGGTGCATAAATAATACAAACTTAAATCAAGCATTGAAATATATTAAACCATTTCAGGAACAAAATCTTTTGCAATCAAATCATTTCAGTTTGAGTGGTTGTTAAGTTTTACTTTTTTACTCATCTTATTACATTTTAAAGCCAAACCAACGGGCTACATATTCTATAAATTTAACTTCTACAGAAAAGAATTGGGTAAATTTAATGATACATTCTAGTCATGATGGTGACATAGTTCCTGCAGCTTCACCCACATTTTAACTTCATTATATAAACTTTAAAACATCTTTTCTATTCCTCTAATGCAAATATAATGAAAATTAAGTTGTCTTTATGGTATATGGTTTAAACCTAGAGTAAATTTCCACAATCCTGGAGCCTGGACAGTTTTAAGATCAAGACCTTGATGAATGCTAATTACTTTTAACTTTAATCAAGATGATATATTGTATGTGCTACATTTATAATATTTTACTGATAAGAGTTATGTTGTTGCAATGCATTATCTCTCAATGTCCTTCATTAAAATATCTGTACTTTATCTAATAACTTTCACGTTTGTACTTGTATGTACATATATAAGAATAACTACAAGAACCACAACAGCTTTTCATTTTTTTTGTGAATTGTCAAACTTACCTTCAACAAACAGACACATGGAATAAGCGGTGAAAAAAGAAATCATAAAAACAGTTTTAAACAAATACTTATCTTATTAAATCTTAAACAAACAGTGTACAACTACATCTATTAAAAAACAAATTACAAAATCTGGCATTTTTATCAGTGGAAGACAAGGTATACATGATTTCTATTTAATTGTGTTCCATTTTTCTTGTTACTATCTGGTCTAACAATTGTCTACAATTTGATAAAACTTATCAAAATGTCACTAGTTACAGGATTCGGTTCTATGAAGTAGACAAGCTCCCACACTGACCAATTTTTCTTGTTCTCTTGTTCTGCAACTGTCATTTTAACTCGTGTGTTTTGGTAACTATCCTCATTAGCACAGATATGCATCTTGTACGTCATGGAACCTAATGAATCGAGCAGCCTGAAGAAAAGAAGAATAAACAAACCATGAATAACAGTTACACAATCTATTAAATATAAAAAACACCATGTAAGCAAGGATGAAAGCTTCTATTCACCGTTACTCACTTCTCACACTTCAACTATTTATAAAATACAAAATTTTTACATTAAATTAACTTATCTAGATAGTTTCAAACTGGTAATAGATTTTAATAAATGAAAGTTATTAATATAAAATATTATGAAAGATGTTATTGGTGACTATTAAATAGACATCTTCAAACATACACATTTTAAGATTCTTAATACTGTTCACATGTAAACAGATTGTGATTTGTCATAAATTGGACTAATAACCACAATGCATTTTCTGCTAGCCTGACAGTACAGACCTATGTACAGGCATCTAAATAATCAACAGTCCTATTACATACAATCTTTCAACCACTAATCGAACACTGCCATCTTGAGATAAAGTTGGTCATCTTATAAAACAAACAAAAACCAATATTTAAACTAACTAAAGAATTCCTTTAGTAGCTAATACAAAAAAGTCAGCAATTAGTTGAACAAAAAAATTAAAGCTATTCTTACCTTGACCCTTTCTGTTGCAAACATTCAAAACTGCCTTGCGGACTGTCAGCTTCAATGTTGGCCAAAGTGAAGCCAAAAATTTGTTCAGTGTTACAGCCTCCTGGTAACCGAATTACCTTATAAATAAAATAAAGTACACTTAGGAAATATTTTGAAAGTAATTTTTGTCTATTTATTTCCAAATTCCTTCTCAAAGTACTAGATAATATATAACAATTTCTAGACACTTAAAATTTTTAATAAAATCTTAAATGAAGTAAAATTCACAGTGTGGAAATAATTCAAAATTAGGTGCATTTCAGTACATTCTGTGTATTTGCATACAAGCAATTAATTATACACTTCATTTGAACAAATAAAATCCATACCAAAGCAATTATACATTTTGGTGCACCTTTAAAAATTTTTGCTTATAGGTTTAAAGGACAAAAATCACAAGACTCATTTAATACAGAAAAATAAAATGTCTACTTAAAACATTAACTGTACAACATGTAATGTTATATGATGAAACCATCTTTACTTAAATAACAATACATTAATTTTCATTCACATAACTGGGTGCATTTATTGTATGCTAGTTAACATAGATTTCCCCCCTAAACATGCGTATATCACATTAACAAAATATAGCAATATTTATAGAAATATACTTTCTCCTTCTGCCACGAATAATACAGATTTGAAAATTTTTTTTATCAGCTAATGAATACCACTACAGATTGAAATCCACAGAGCACTGCTAGAAGTTATAATAGCTTTAGTATCCTAACATTATAGAATATTCAAACTGAGTTTTTCAAACAAGTAGTCTGTTATGAAATATAATGTCTAAAACACAGGAGCATCAAACCATCTTTATTTGATGACAAAGCAATTCCAAATTCATTTTTGGACTTATCATATTACAGTTTTATTTAATATTACATAATCCCTAGCATTTTTAATATTAGCTCTAGTAACAATAAGCAATCCATTTGAACTTCTTTAAATGTAATCAGCCTTACACACTCACTCACAATCTATAAGTATACTATCACCTGGTATGTAAATGCATTATCAGTATTAAACATTAATCTTCATTAAGCTTCAGATCCTCACAGGCTAAAGCAATACATGAATATCATAAGTCCACAATACGATAAAAAACATTAATTTCTAATCAAGTGCATATAATACAAAGGTTTTCAGATTAGTTTTACATTGATGAAACTTAGTTGAATGGACAGCAACTGCTTGTTGTAAAAACACAAGTGTAGAGGATGATGTTTCGAAAGTCTTCTGCCTTTCGTCTTCAGATTGTTTTATTAGATATTATATTATATTGCCAAGTACTAGAAATAGACTATTATTCTTAACTTTGCTTAGGGCAAACTGGAATATTTCTGTTAAGGATTGGTAAACTTTTAGGATAACAACAGCACCTGACAAAGCTGTGTTAATGAAACAGTATGATGATAAAGATACATTCTGGAGATATAGGCCACTATTTTATTTACCTTACCAGAAGTAGACATTTAAGAAAAGTAGAATTAAGATGAAAGGCAGAAGACTTTTGAAACATCACCCTCTGCACTTGTGTTTCTACAACAGGCAGTTGCCATCTATTCAACTAAGTTTCATCATGAATACTCTGCCTAAACAATATGTCAAAAAATAGTTTTACATTCCCAGACTTTTTTCAAAGAAAAGTGTTAATTTATTCTAAAAATGAGCTGTTAAAGCAGAAATTTTTAAGTTTACTGTATTTTTAACAAGTTATAAAGTGTTAATATCATCATAATAAACTGTCAACAACGAACCAAAAATGAAACAATTTCCATATAGTTCTAATAGCTACAGATCCCAACTACTTTAGAATGTTTCTCTTAAATTTTTCCCAGATTTTTCAAGTTTTCCCTTATTTTCCAGTGGGAACTTTTTAAAGAAAAAAATGACATTAAAAATTATTATCTATCAAGTACACGCAGCCAGAAACAGGATGTTTAAACTGAGTCACTATAATACTATCTAGACACTTCTACAAAGTTCCCTCTTCAGTAACTTGGACAAAAAAAATAAAAATTCCCACCATTATGCAAGACTTGAACAAGGTAAGGTTTGGTTTTGGATAGTAAAACTTGCCCAACAAAAAGACAGTAATTCTTTTTTTTATTCTTTAAGTACATTACAAAAAATTTATTATGTTCATCAAATCATCTTTCTGACCATGAAGTCTAGTCAAACTCTACAAGTGTCTAGCATAAAATTAAGGAAAACTCATAACACACAACTTTGATGTGTTTATACCAACTGTGTGTGGTCACTGGTACAGTATGAATTTTTGATATTTATATTACAAAGAACTTTTTGTGCACAAGCTAGTAAAACTACAGGTTTTCAATCAGAAAAAAATTAGACTCATTCTAAAATCTCATTATGTTTGTTACTTTTATTATTACAACTGTGTATCTAGTAAATTTAAGATGAACTCTAGTACATCTTAATTCTACTTCTAGTGAGGTAAATAAAATAGTGGCCTATATTTCTAGAATGTATCTTTATCATCACACTATTTCACTAATACACCTATTGTCAGGTGCTACCAATCCTTGATAGAAATGTCTCATAATACACTCCAGTCTGCCTTAAGCAAATATAAGAATAATAATCTAATTCTAGTACTTGAAAATATAATGTGATATCTAGTAAAACAGTTCATGTTTACAGAAGTGAAACATTATGAAGATGATTTTACTTTAAGCATGAAACACTTGTCATATGAGCCAAGGGGATCTTTTTACTATGGGGTTGTTGTTACCAAAACTTTTCCAATGCAGAAACTGTTAAAAATTATGTATATTTTGAACCAAGAGACGCTCATAATATTTTTTTACAAAAAGTGAATAAATATTTCAAAATTTATGGTGTTTTGTTTATAAGTGGATGTATATAGTAAAGCACATAGGCATGGTAACACAATTATTATGGGATAGTAGCTGTTTGCTTCTTTTGCTGCGACTGCATTCGAGAAACAAATGATTTCAATTGATCATCACTTGCAACCATTGTCTTTATGCTGCACCTTGAGCTCACAGACTGCAATTTTAGGTCTAATTGTGTATTTCGATTCAGACACAATGGAAATCATTATGTCTCTATAAGGTTGCTGTATTTCCCTGGAAGAATTAATGTCAAGGGTACCTGCCATGTTGTTTGTACTTTGTTATCAGGGTTGTGATACAGTGACAAATTTTCATGTCAGATGGTATATTGAATTGATCAAGATATTTAGATCACAGTTTTTCAAGCATTCTTCCAGGGCCCATTATATTTCACTTATCATCAAGATCTTTCTTGAACATTTCAAGTATATCATCCTTGAATTGATCTGTAAACTTATGGCCATATATTTCATCATGTGGTGGACATATTGCCCAACCAAGAGTAAATTCCTCCATAAAGTAGCTGGAATTCAATTTATTTCTCATGTCTGTTTCTGAATTACCAGAGGATTCATTGGCTGCTTCCCACCATGCTTTTGACATATTTTACTGCAGGAAATAATCCATCACATGAACAACCACAACAACTTCTTTTGAAGCATATTCCACAATGAGGACACTTGTATTTGTATGCTAAATGCTCCAGAGTTCTGTTACTGTTCCCTATCACATTTTTCTTGACCTGGCCATGAACAGAGTCATTATTTTAGTAAAAATAGTGTCAAACAACCACATTTCAGCCAATGCAAGTTATCACGAAGTAATAGCAAAAACAAAAAAGCCACAATGGGTTAGCATTTCTGGATCAACAAGAAAGACCTCCCTTGTCTCATGTGAGGTTAAAATTACAGAAAGAAAAAATGAAGGAAATGAGACAAAGACATGACTCTAATTTCAAAATAAACAATGTATAAGGAAAGGTTTTCATTTTTAAATAGAACTTCTGCCAAAAATTATGCTGATATAATTTATGAGTAAACAATAACCAACAATATTTTAATAAATGTTACTAAAATCAAAAGGTCATCAATTCCTAGCATGATATTATAGTTCATGTCAATGTTTCCAAATTGGGAACACCTATATGTATTAGGTGTGTATGCAAGAACAATATATATTTACTGATAGCATTTACATAAATGTATATTACCTATAAAAAAAAAAAAAACTTTGAAAAGTTAGTGATTCCAAACAAACAGGTGCACTCAGGTTAGAGTATGAAAATCTCAGGTTAATATATTTGAATAGAAGGTACACAAGTAATCTAGATCTCGTATATCTTTAAATTTAAAGTTTTTTGGATGTAAGGATAAGCTAAAAGTTTAGCAGGTATCAATGTTGGTGAGCCTTAAAAGGGGGGGGGTCTGGAATATATGTTATTACAACAAAAATTAATGGTCATTTTTTTTACTTCAAACTAGGAAAAAACAACTGGAAACATAAATTTTTATAGTGAACTAAATTCTTTATACATACACTGCTTTCTAGACAATTGAACAAAATAAGTGGCAGTTCTTTATGATCATCTGTATTTATTAAACTTATTTCAATAGGAGAATTAATTGCACTTTACTCAAACAATTTGTTTATTCTAATTCAGTAACATGACACTGCATATGCAAGCAATGGCACCACTGGTAACAAGTTTTGCACCTACACCTTTGGTTCATAATGAATTCCTGACCATTAAACAGAAGAATGCTACTATATGTAGACTTATGGCTAGAAGAATATAGGAAACCTTCCTTTAGAGAAATATTCATAAAGCAAGACTGTTAAACAATACTAACCCTTCAACTGCAACTTTACCTCATATGATGTTAGCATAGGTAACTGCTGTTGACATCATGTGATGCAAGCATTGTGCATACAACATTCTGAATGGCCTGCCACAAAAATTTGTGAATCTTTGCACATGTGGTGGTAGGCAGATTTACACAAGCTGCAAATGAAGGGCTAAGTAAAAAAACATAAGATTTTTAAAAAGGGGACCTTCAATGTTCTTAACAGAAAATGAAGAACTTGGACACAAGTATTTAGGACAGCAAGGCTCAAAAATCACTCCTTAATCCAATTCAGAGAAATAATATCATCCAAAAAAGTGGAGGTTATGATTATGAAAGAGAACCCTCTGATCAAAAAGCTCTTGCAATAAAGCTGGGCATATCTGAAAGTACCATTAACAAGATAATAAACAAGGAATTGAAAGTGACAAAATTTCATAAACTTCCAGCCATATCTCAAAATCAATGGCTGTTTTCATCAGAAAGATAGCTAAAAATACTGGAATCACAGCAGTCTTGTTTAACCACAAATCTTAAGTCTCCAATGCAGCTCAAATGAACGTTTGTGCCTTTGAACTGCTTAAAGGTGGTTTTAGAAGCTGGCATCCATATAAATAAAGATTCTAAGGTAAGTCTGTCAAGGTAGGTGGTCTAAGATTGACTCCATACTATTGCTACACTTCACAGAAGTTTGATCCAACTAAATTTGTTGTGTCGGGCATTTGTGAGTAATCATGAACATCAGATTGAGCACCATCGACAAAAAAGAAATTAGTTCCAAGGGCAACAAAAAATCTAAAATGTGGTTCTTAACTTCTTATGCTGAGCCACTAACTTCAGTATTACGCATTTGTTTACGTCAAATAATTGCAACACATTTAATGATAATCACTGGGTAAAGCTAATACTGTGTGTGTGTGTGTGTGTAAATAAATTCAAGTTTAGAAAACAAACGAATTGCATATTTATGGAACGTTAACAGTTTATGTTAACATACGCTAAACACTTGCTTAAGTATGTTTCCGAGAACTTATAAAATTCTCAAAACTTTACACAAGAATTATAAAAGTGGTCTTCAAGCACATCAAGTATTTTACACAGGAAGATATTCTAAGCATTCCTCTTCTTTAAATATAAAGCTATATATTACGACGCCTGAACCGTTTCCTGGTTCACAGGCCTAAAAGTAATACTTTCTTGTAATTGATTCACTTCTATTCTAAAGGGAATCGGTCCTTGACCAAATTTCGCGTATAGACACGTGTGAAAAGCTGGTTAGTAAACTATTCTTTTGAGGCATCACGAGAAATATACTGAACATCCTTGTAACTTCACGTGCTCTTCGGAGATCATTAACCGTTCCAACACAAACAAGCAGGAGTAGTCTAGAAACCAATGGTTGTACTACCAGGTATTAACGCTTATAGTTGGGCCTTTAAGTAAGCTTTTCCTTATCATGAGTTACCTCTAATTACAGCTCTTCATTCTCGAACTTGAATCTACTATGACATCTCCTGAACATTGACCCAATAAACGAATTACTTTATGTTTCTTGAATAATAAGCATTATGCACATATTAAGTTACATTTATCGTGGAATAGATACATCGTAAGTCTTCGTTAGAAAAATCATCAATATGGCTAAAGACGAGATCTAGTATTAAAATGATAAAACAAATATCAGAAAGCGAATAAGGTGTTTTAGCAATTTAACTAGGCAATAATAAACTTCTATGTCTGCACCAAAAGTATATAAGCAGCCATTTAGCACAACTTAACAACGAATAATAAATACATAAAACAACACACCTCTATAAATTTATTACAAACTGACGTACCCGTTCAATGCACAAGGAAAACAGAGAGACCATCAGAATTGACAAAGAGGGGCCAGATCCGGACGCCGAACCCCCCAACCCACATCACTCCCCGGGGTGATCTACGGGCATATATCAGTGACAATCAGGCTAACAGTTCACTAGTTATATGCGGACACACACACACACAGCTTTGTCAAATAATGGTTTAGATTTCATTTTAATTTTCCTTTTTAATTGAATATGAAATGTAGACACCAAGCATTTGACTAACACTTTTTTTGTGCATGAGCCAAAAGTTTTAATTTGCTTTTTTCTTTTAATTCTTGAAGTGCTGAAAACCACCGAAAAAGAAATTCTTATCACTAAAACTGACTACTTTTATTAACGTGTATCTGAAAGAATACCAGTGTTTAATCGTCTTAAACGCAACTTAAATTTACGATAAAATCAACAGCACTGTGATAAAAATAATGGGCTTTCCTTTTCTGTGGAAACATTTATAATATCTTCACTAACCGATACCACAATAAATAACGCTCTCAAATGCTATGGGATACAATTATCAACATTTATTTGTTTGATGAATTTCACGCAAAGCCACACAAGGGCTATCTGAGCTAGCCTTCTCTAATTTATCAGTGATTTACAAGAGGGAAATAATCTAGTAAACACCACCCACCGCGAACTCTTTCACTACTCTTTTACCAACAAATGGTGGGATTAATAGTCACATTATGACACCCTCACGGCTGAAAGGGCGAGAATGTTCGGTGACGGAGATTCGAACCAGCGACCCTCAGATTGCGAGTTGAGCGCCCTAACCACCAGGCTCAGTTTTGAAGCGAAGGCACCAAGTCAACACTCATTGTCAACTCTTAAGCTACTCTTTATCAGCGAAAAATGGGATTGACCGACACTTTATAAAGCCCCAACAGCTGAAATGGGAGTATGTTCGGTGTTGGGTTTCAATCCCGCGACCAGCAAATTGCCCTTCGAGCGTCCTAACAACCAGACTATGACAGGCCTATCAACATATTTACGAACATTAACTGTGAAAAGTACAAGCTCTTCCAAAACCTTTTTTCCTGTCATCCTTGCATATAAATATATCTAACAAATCTAACGAAAACTAATTGTTTTATATTTTCCTCTGAGACTTTAATTACCATAAATATCAAAATTTTAGTTTGTACATTTTGAATGAAGTTTAGTCTGGTAAATTAACGCCTCTAAAATTAATGTTGTCGCATATCAGTCACTAGAACTTTGAATTGAAAGATTAATTTTCAATTTATATATATATGGGTATCTTTATTATTTAAAACAGAAATTGGCGGTGATCTACGACTTATCTAAAAGTCAATCAAGGTCAAATTAACTGCAGAACAGAAAGAGAGCTATCACTGTTCCAAGTGTGAATTAATTCCACATAAAATCAGACAATCTCTATCATCCCATACTCATGGCAAACTGGAAAATAAAGTTTTACAAAGCATTATCTTTGACATTGAATTTCAGTTCCTCGAGAGAGGTAACCTGCATTGCAAGTGGTCAGTTTAAACTCTTATCTAATCCCCCTTATTATTCTGTTCACGTTATATTTTAGCTGCAACACGTGTCATTGTCCTAATAATAATAATAATAATGAACGTGGAAACGCTGTTCAGTTTTATTTTACTGTTATATACCAGCGACAAAGCAACTGTAACGCGTTGATTCATTCCGTCATACCTTTTTTGATGCACGAAATATTAACGTTTCGCGTTTAGTTTTTAAAAAATCCACAAGAAAACCCATAGCCTAAATATACTCTACATACAAACACGTGTATTGGCGCTACAAAAATCTGTCATCAATCACAACAGGTATTTCTGGAGTTTCCCGCGGGTAAATCCTACTTCAGGAAACCGTTCAACCACGGTTATTGCCCTAAAATTGACCGAGTGAAACTAACTGGGTCGCTAGAGGGAGCTTTTAAAATTTCCCTCGACAATAATGGATTTACTGTTAAAGATATTCTGGCTTGCCAGCTACATAAACACACATACGTGTATAAATTATACATCTGAATATACATGCGATTATTGTCAGACAAGCAAAACGACGATAAACATACAAATATCAATTACATTTCAAGTTTTTATTCATATATTTCTTTTTCATGTTCAGTGTTTATGATACAACATTAAAACTTTTCGAGAAACTTTCGCGTTACATATTTACGTGGTTTCAAGATTGTGCACGGGTCACGAAATCTGTTACTATATTTGCAAATACCGCTACGATGCGAATTCCAAACAATGCATCTCAGATATTAACTACTGAATGTCGAAACGGATTTACTAAACAGGGTATGTAAACGCAACAAAAACAAGTCAATGGAGAGACTGAAAACATATTTAAAAGTAGTGTACTTTCAACAACAAAGTTACAGTTCTGAATACAAGTTTCACAACTGAAAACTGAACATTCCACATTTTCAAGAACAACGTGGCAATTTCTTTAATATTCCAATAGGATTCACAAGACAGAAATCATAGGACAAATTAGTAAATCAATATGTATATATAGGTTTACTAAACCTCCTCGATATGGTCAGTTAAAGCACTCCTCATACTAGCATGAATATATTTCTTAATTAAACTTAAATAACTCTTTACTAATGGTGCTAAATATTTGTTTTTAAAGCTACACAATGGGGTTATCTGTGCTGTACCAACCGCTGATATAGATCCCCAAATTTTTAGCGTTATAAGCCCCAAGGTTACCGCTGTGCCACCAGAGGTGAGGGGACAGTAGAAAATATTTAAATTATTAATTAGTTCATCCAACTACCAATAATTTGTATATTAAAGCCACTGTATTTAAGGTGATATATTGAATAAAATTACCTTAAATTTTTTACAATATTTATAAAGAAAAAACGGAATATTTGATTAAATCTGGTAACAAACACGTGATTATTTTAACAAAATCCTTTAAGAAAAATACACTAATATTCGTTCATACTAAATTTATGTGAAAGTTTTATTCCCGCTACAATTAAAAGCGAATGTTCTTTGCTGTTTAACTTATACAGCTAGTATATTGACTGTTTGTTTCCGATATTCTCATAAAACTTTACAAGGACTATCTGCTCTAGATATTCCCAATTTTGAAATGATAGAAGCAAGGTAGCTAGCTAGTCAACAACATCCACTGGAAATTCTTGAACTACTCGAATCACTTAGTGGGATTTGACTGTCACACTTGTAACGTACCCACGATCTCAAAGTGCGATTAGTTTTTGCAGGAACGGAACGCAAATCGTTCTCCTTCTGCTTCATGCTAACCACTAGACCTAATATGTTGGTATATGTTACACAAATTCACCTAGCTTTATTTTTTGGAACTAAATTTCTAATCGTATTTAGGATTATTTAGGCTGGTTTTCTCTAGTAATAGCTAAAGTACAGTATTTTTTGATAAATGTATGCTATAGATGTACAATTTTTAAAATTAAATATAATACATATTATAATTATTAGAATGTTTATTTATTTGTTCTTGTAAGCCTTTTTCTGAAAACTCTTCTGAAAAACTTAAATTTAAAAGAAGTACTCACAGTACACCGCTTCTACGATATTAACAAATTTTCGTCTTACTAGCAAAAAGTTTTTTTTTATTACGTTTCTTTCAGCACATTGAGTTCTTCTAAATATAACTTTCCACATACATACACAAAGACGGAAGTAACCATGAATTTCCCTAAAACTTTCACAGGAAACGGAAAGTATCAAAGAAACCTTTATTATAAAAGTTGTAGTAAATCGTTCAATTACGGCAATGAACAACGTATTAATGGTACTAATTATTTCAAAAAATGCATTTATGTTCTGAAATTTTATTTTAGTTATATATCAATCCAAAAATAGTTTCGTTTCGTTCTCCCAACAAAATTATGTTTTTTTCAGAAAATTAACGATTTGAAACATGTGAATTTGATGGCATGAAGACTCGGAGTGAGCTAATAAAGCTTTCGTATAAAGAACAAGGGTAGAGTTTTTGGCTCTGATGGACTAATTTACTTCGACGTTCCGGCTTTTACAATGAGGTCTCAATATAGAAGCCGAAACCTCGTCCCACTCTAGAGGCCCCCCCAGTGGTACAGCGGCAAACAAACAACAAACTACACATTGCTCATTAATACAAAATGAATATTGCTGTCTCAACGCTACAGAGTACACGCTAAATCACGTTTCTTTTGGATAAAATTAAAGCTTTAAACTCCTGGTACTCAATTAAATGGAACAATCACAATAATCAAGTCTTATAATTATCCATGGTTTACACGATGATAAAAGTTTACCATATTATACACGAGCGTATTATACATTTCTACTTTGTTCATGAAAGTAGACCGTCGGATACTAACAGGGTGACGAGTTTTTTTTTTAAATTTGAGCCAAAATGAAATCCTCTTTATTTGATTGCGTGTCACTTTTCACTTCTGTTCTGCGATATCCCAACAAGGTTTGAGGAAGAAAAAGAAAAAGTGATATTTCATGTGCGATAACATTTCATTGCAGTTATTAAAAAACACCCGTTCATATCATTCAACACAAAGTATAAATACGTATTAAAAATATTTTGATAAGTGATCATACAAACATGCAAGTCATAAATAATAAAAAACGCATACAGTATTTATGAATCTAATGTTCTAAATGCATCCCTCGTCGTAATTAACACTTTTAAAACCTAATATGAATAGCGAAAGAAGACCATAAAAAGACACGGAGGACAGAACTCTACTTTTCTAGTCAAATATATAACATAAACTGAAGATCAACCTGCCAGACACTATAGATAATTAGATATACATTTCTTATGTTTCTACTTAAAAAAAAAAGATTACAATTCATTGTTTCATCAGTTGGATAACCTCGCTTTTAAAGATGGCCAGTTTAGGAGATTTAGGTTACTACTAAATACATATATTAAGCTAACAATTTAAAAAGTATAACAATTAAAAATGAAAAAGTAATAGCATTCGATATATTAAACACTAACCAATACTGTTAACGAAAGTAACAAAAAAAAATACACCTTACTTAAGAAACATGAACACTAGCTGTTGGCTTGAACTAATTTTATTTGAAAAGCGTAACATCTGATGGCATGTCAGATTTTATCTGCACCTGTGAGAGGTGATAAATTTATGACGAAACATTACCGTTTAAACTATGTCGAGTTAGTACCAGTAACATACCTATAGTAGAACCAGACACTTATGTTTATGAAGACACATAATAATAAATGAAAATGATACTCGAATCGTCCATTAAAATGCAATAATGTTAAACGTCATACTAATTAAAAAATGCTCTCAAGCTTCTCATAAATGGAAGAACCTGTAAATAATTGGCCTTTCTTGTCGCTTTGCAGTTTTACTTGCGCGAAAAGAAATACCCAACAGGAAAGTTACTTAAAAAGATAGAGTTTACATTAGTTTAATTCGGTTTATTTGTTCAAAGGAAGTACCTCCCCGTTTCTTATTATTGTATTTTTTCTTCTTTTTGTTTTTGTTGTTGGAGGGTTGTCCTACTCTTTCCCTTTCTAACTAAATACACAAAATTCTATATATACAATTCTGTATACAAATATGATGAGTATGTTATATTAAAATCATTTTAAAAGCGCAATTAAGAAAGTCACGTAGAAATCACAGCCGATTTAAAGTCTGAACTATATTTTGACATTGGTGTTTCCATAGGTAGAGTGGTACCACCGAAAACTGATCAGTAAATAAAAATTTAATTTGATAAAGGGTTATGAACATCTAATTTACTATAAATATTCTGTGTGTCATGAAGAATGGGTACAATAATTATATTGTACACACCTAAATCACCTTATCCAGCTGAGATTTGTTAAAAGCCATTAGCGGAGCTAAATGATATCTTTAAATTTGACTTGAAATAGTAAAATACACAAATAATAGTAGGCCTAAAATATTATTTTAAGTCACTTGTATGGTTTAAACTCAAATGTATATACAATTTCAATTCTATAAGTTAATAAAAACCACAACAAAAACTTCGAAAGGTTTCAAATTAATCTTCATTCATAAGCAAGAACAACCTGATTTACTTATCTTGTTATGGAGATGTCAACCGATATTGATTTTTACTCAAAATTCAATGCAATGATTTTTTCATTGTCTGAATTATAAAATCATCAGAATAAAATTACAGACAGTTTATATAATTTCAACATGTCAGGCGCGAATAGTAAAACATTATCATTTAATAAATATATTTTTTTTTACAGTTATGTAAAATATCAGGACAGCGGTTAAACGTTTCGGAGGTTATGAACAAGATTTACAAACGAAATTTTGTTATTTTATTCGTGATTTATAAACATCGCTCTAGATGTCAAAATGTGAAGGATTATAGTCATGGAATGTGTTTATACGACCTGTTCAAAATCGTTGATACTTGTGGCACAAACACGGTTTTAACAACAGTTCTGGATATTGAAAAAGCAAACAGGTCAAAATTTTAAATCTAAAAGCCCAGTCTTGTTGGAAACTACCGATAACTGAAGCAATATCATCTCTTAAGGCTTTATATCTAGGTGACCAATTGAGGAGACAGAGGTCCAATTTCAATTGATTAATTATTACATATTTCAATATTAAAAGTTATATAAGAGTGTCCGAAAATTACGTTAACAAAACTGATATTGTCAAACAAAACTTCTGCTACGGAAATTTTCCTTTGTTAGTTGTGCGGATGGCGTGCGTTCCAAAACTTCATATACCTATATATATATAAATGTTAACAAACTTTTTAATATAATTTCCAAACATACTATATAACTATACGTATACGTATGTATATTTAATCGTTAGCCTCATTACAGGAAATATCTCGATTTTACAAGCATCATCTTTTCGACCTTATTTAACAGATCGGGTGATGGCAGGCCTCATTCGTCTGACACAACTAAAACAGGAAATGGAAGCTCGTGGTAGACATAGGTAAAAAAAGGTCTGAATGGTGTCATCGCGATCGTTATTCGAGAGTTGGAGATCTTTAGGTTTCTGAACCAAGTAAGGTGCCTAACAGGAGTTGCTTTAGGTCTTACAATGGGTGACGTAAGTGTTCAACGAACTATATGGAGCTAAAACTACGTTGCTTCCAAAAATAAGCGAACCCTTGGCGGTTTGTATCTGCTCTCTGAATTTTTCAAGCACATAACCGTGCTACTATAAAGATCACTCTTTCCTTTTAAATGTGTATATAAACCTTTGCCAACAAAGATAATTTGTTCAGGTTACATATTTTATATTAGCTACAATGAACTACTGCATTAGTCCAATTGACTGTTTGTTGAATTCCGACCATAGTTTCTCCAGGGCTATGTGCACTAGCTGTCCCTAATTTTTAAGTGGTAGACTAGAGGGAAGGTAGCTGGTCAATACCACCCACCGCCAACTCTTGGGCAACCATTTGCCAACGAATAGTGAGATTAACTACTACATTATAATCCTATGACTGAAGAGGCGAGCAAGTTTGGCGACGAGTTTCGATCCCGCAACCCGCAGTTTACGAGTAGAGAACCCTAACCCTCAGGCCATGCTAGGTTTTATATCAGCTCAAACATCAAATGTAAAAATACTAATTATGTTGCAACAACACAACTGACGAAAGTAAAATCTGTGAGAAATATTGATCTCAATAAACCATAGATCGGGTTTCTAGGACGCAACAAATGATATACAAGCATATCATAATGTATTATTAGATTCTGAAAGTTCATTGCTCGAAGTATCTGCTTCCGAAGAAGAATTTTTGGAACACGTAACTTACCCCAAAGATTATAACTAAAATGTATCTCACGTTCGAGGGGCTAATGAGAATTGAATATTTTATACAAGCTCCAAGATTAACTCTAAAATATGCAGTTTATGTGCTTTAATGGTTATTACATTTGAGAAATTTGTTGAGGAATGATAATTCACGGATGCTTATAAATTAATACAAGTTTTATTAAAGTTAGCTTTCATTTTAATAAAAGTATAGATAATAATATGGGGCCTATATGAGAAGATATGTACCTACTTTGTAATTTAAGAACGAAAAAAGTTTCGTGAAAATTATTAAAAAATGACATCGTCCTTGAGCTTGTACATTTTCCAAAAAGAGAAGCTTTTCATAAGTTTGCTTTGTAATGCAATTATCTCATAAAAGATTAATTATACAACCCGTTGTCTTTCTTTCCTGTATTTCAATTATAATAGCGTGATTTCTGATTCACTGGTGTTAATGTTTAAATTTTATACTTTTAACTTTAATCCCTTTAATTATTTTTTACTGAATTAATAGTTGGTATATTTTTTATATGTTTTGTACATTTGAATTAAATTAATTCAATTAATATTTATTCAATAACAAATTTCTTCCTTTCGGTTGGGTATTATCTCATATTTACGACCACTCGAAACTGAAGTTTCGGCTGAGATTAATATGGGTTATTCGAGATACAATGTTTCTTATATTGGATTAGTTATTGTTTTCACTGATTTAATTCCTCAAGTATATTTCAAGGATTACAAATACACTTGTATTAAAGTTTTCGTATTATTATTATTTTTCCATCTATATTGACTAACCTACAAATTTATGTTGAGCTCATAAAATACAAAAAGATTGCCATTTTTTCATTAACTTATCCTCAGTTCGGACTTTCTCGACATATTTACTTATAAACACGCAAGGCAAATGTATATTTTAAATACAAGACAAAATAATTTATCAATTTAGCCAATAAAGAAAATATTACGTGCTTGAATTGTTTAACCAAAGGCCGCATGGAGGGGTAACCGGTTTTAACCACTCACACCTCTATAGAGTATTGTTTTCAGTCAGTCAGTCAGTAGACACTAAACTGACGTCACATAAGAGACGCTTAACGTTGCAATTTGTACTGCCACGACATCAGTAAAACGTAACCATGCCATGAATCACAAGACGAATTATGCAGGCTACAGCACAGCATTACATATGAACTTCAAAACTCAAGAAAAAAAATATTTGTTACTATTAATTTTGATTTTATTTACTCTTGAAACAGAACACTTTCGGGTACCCTGCGGAAGTACATCTAGTTGTAGGTCTATGTTATAATTTTAGAACGTTGAACGATTTGGAAGGATGAGATTTAGAGGCACGCCGGAGCCATTATTTACCATTGTTACACTCCTCTCCCTCCCAACTTGCAATTAACAACGCATGCCATTCTAACATTCCTGCAAAATCTCAGAGATATCTAAACTAGAAAGGCATATTTGTACGCCATGTTTACTTATGTTTAGCTTCCTTAGTGACTTTCCTTCTTTACTTCCCCTCTAAAGTGATTTTGTTTATTTGTGTTAGAGCAAAGCCACATTGGGCCTTGTGCTGTATCCACCGCGAGGAATCGAACTCTGGATTTTAGCGCTGTAAGTCCGTAAACTTACTGCTGACCCACAGAGGGACTTTATAACCAAGTTATTACTAAGCGAAAATAGGTAAATATTTGTATCGTTTCCCACGATTCACAACTGCAGTTATTATTAGTGCAACAAACCAAAAGTAACAGTTACAAATATACACAGCGTGATTTGACTTTAGAGACATTTATGTAAGAAAAAAAAAGAACGCAATTTTTATGTAATGTTAAGATATCGTTAAAGTTTTTATTTATTTTCCTTCATTTGTATTTCCAGAGAAATGATTGGTGAAAATGAGTAAAATCTGTTTCGTTTCCCATGAACATACTCAAACAAAACAAAAAATGAAGTTCAAAATTTACACTGGTGTAATTTGATTCGTAATGACGTTTCAATGCTCACTTGTAGCAAAACGTGTGCGAAATTATTGATATGCTACAGATAAAACCATAAGAAGATATTCTGAATTTATCATTATAAGTCATATCACTTGTTACACAATTTTTTTTTATTAGAATGAAAAACCAAAAACGAAGCACGTTTTTAGATAAGTAAGCATCATTATATACACATATTGACGACTTCAGTATTATATAAACATCCTTGTGTATGTTGTTACCCCTTACGGTAACGTGTATGAAGTAATTCAGGGTCACTAGGACTAAAATTAGATAAAGGTTAATAAGGCCAGCTTCTTTATAGA
>NW_013669768.1:57145-71355 GCF_000517525.1 Limulus polyphemus
TTCGTTCGTGTCCGTTCGGTCGTACGTACTCACGTCCTTACCTACCTCGTCGTCGTACGGACCGAACGGACGGAGTAGTACGTACGTAGACTAGTATATATATATATATATATATATATATATATAACTCATCCTTGAACATTCGTAAAACATGTATCGGCCACATAATATCTCTTAGGATCAACGCGTAACATCGCTGTAAAACAAAAAAAAATCGAGTTTATGATATGACCCCAAGTCAACATTCCACTGTTAAATGACACATTAATACCTTGAAACAAACACCCCTTCCACTACTGAATAAAAACTAACAAATATTCTAGTTTAAAGTATAAAAAATAAACACATTTCACCACGCTATCTATAGATCACAAGCTATAAAAATAGAATTTATTAACTAATGTTACGGACGTTCACCTTTCTTTAGTCTTACCCATGCATTGATAAAAGTAATGTAATGTGTGTATTTACTAAAAACTGAATACAAAATGTTCAAAATATTCTAAAAACTCTTTATTGTTATTAATTTAAATAAATACATACATACTTATATAAAAGAATAACTACCGGTTTCGTATCTTCGAGGATACTCTTCAGTTTCTAAAGATACTTTCTGATAAGATCTATATAATAATGAAAAAAAAACAAAAAAACTTTCATTGTTATGTAGGTTTTATCAGTAAGTGTCACTTTAAAAACTAAAGAGTATCCTTGAAGTAACGAAGCCGGTATCTAAGCTTTGCGTTTTTATTAATTTCTTTTAAATTAATAAGAAGTTTTAAAATATTATAAACATTTTTATTTTGTTTCATTTTATCACTCACTTCCCCGAGGAAAATAAATTTGGTTCCACATTTTCTAATAACTATATATAAATGTATGATACCAACATAAGACTTGTAAGAAGCGATTGTTATTTGTTTTTTCTGACTGATAAAACGTTTTCTGATGCCGGAATTGTATATGTAATTTTTACAGAAACTTAGTAATACAAAAACAGCATTCGCTACAAATGATTCATTCCAAGATTAAAGCACTAAATATAAACACGGGCAATTTTATGTAGCGGAACGTACTGCAGCAATAAATATTGTATACTATCATTCACACCACTTCCATCCCATAACTACAGGGATTTTACAATGATGTCCCCAAATTAACTATTTGTTTTCTTGGTAGATTCTTTTATTAAACTATCTAGTCCACATAACAATATTAAATTACTTTATTTCCTCCTTTAACGTTCCTACAAACTCAAACACTTGTGCCTGGAGTAAACTGCTGTAGGCCTACGTTACAAATGACGTTAATCAACGAAAAACAAATCAGCTTACCGCAATAGCTAACACTGTGAATGATTCACTCTCTATCTTAAAATAACTACCTACTACCTTCTTGACCGTCTTTCAACTCACTCTCTAACTAAGCTAACGATGCTTCTACGACATCGTATTAATAACTTACGTTTGAATGTGATAAATCGAAACTTGACTTCAAATCTTACAACTTTCTAGACGTTGTACGTCCTCTACCTAACAAATTACAACATTAAAAATATAGCTTACAACAATTTGCGAGTGTGTGTATACAAATATACAGCTCTGATGTGTGTGTGTGTGTGTGTGTGTGTGTGTGTGTGTGTGTGTCACACAAACATAAATACATATATTTTACAAATTTGAAAGAGTATTCTTGTGGTGCGAAAGCACGACTAAGTTTATGAGTTGATGTTAAAACTTGGATTAATAAGCTTGAACCTCAACTAGAACTTGTATACAAAAACAAGATTCGAACTCGGTAAGAAAGTAGAAAAAAAGAGAAGAAAATCTGGTCGTAAAAATCTTGGATCATCTTGGCTGCAAAACAGTGACTAATTTAATGGCAATTCACACACGTGAATAAAGGTTAGTTCTCCCTTTTTGCATTACTTTTAGTTAATTAATGTCACGATTTATGCTAAAAATTAAAGTTTGTAGAAGGTTGAAACTTTATTGAAAAGTGGAATTTCGAAAACAAATATCAATCTTATTATGATATAATTAGATGATAAATAAAAGAGAATTCGAATGTTTGTTTGTTTTAGCGCCAAGCTACACAGTTACCTGTATTCTGTCCACCACGGGAATCGAACCCCAGATGTAAGCGTTATAAGTCGATACACTTATAGCTGACCCGCTGGGGGACAAAAGAGAGGAAAACAGTGACAAACAGTTGCTAGAGTTATTTTTAGGAAAGGAAATCCATTGTATATTTTAAAGTCCAGAGACAGCTTTTTAGAGGATTATTTATTATTTTTAACTTATATACAACGTTTCGACCACTCGTGTGGTCATCATCAAGCAAACGTTGTTATAAGATTTAAAAAACTTCTCTTTTGTATGAGATATAGACGACAGTTTACCTGATGATGACCACACGAGAGGTCGAAACGCTGTTATAAAATAAAAAAAAAAGAATAAATAATCCTCTCAAAAAAACTGCATCTCTAGAATTTTATTTAACTGCTAAAGTTGTTAATATCGACATCTTATGTAGTCCACTACTATTATTTTCTTGACTTTTCCATGGGACAATTGCCTTGAAATCTTGTCTTAATCTAATGAAAAGTTCAGAGTCAAGATGTGTTTGACCAAGAAAATTAAACTATCTTCTCTAGAAAGAACTATTTCAAAAGTGGATACACACTTCAAACGTTTCAGTGAAGTGGTACAATTATGCTTGGATACCAGGTAAAGAACCATGGAACCTGAACACTTGCCACAGAGAAGTATTCGGTGCGTTCGCTATTTCTATACTCACATGACAAATGGTTTGTAAAACCTTTCTTTATTAATTATAAAATAAATTAATCAAACAAAAAATTTATGATATTTCTTCAAATTCCCAATCTATCCCGATTCTTGAGAATACAAAATGCATGGTCGCCAAAGGGTTAAAATAAACAATCAAGCATAAAAAGAGAACAATTTTAACATTTTTGGTGTGCTGGTGTATTAAATTACTTATTCGCTCACTGTGATATTTGACAACATGGTGGACCTTTATTAATAAAAGTAAGAATTAATAGCTACATAATGACTCAAAACTTCTTACGTCGAGGTAATTACTTGACACATTTTAAAGTTTCCTGTACTAAACCTAGATTTATATATAACAGTACATTAAAATAGATTTCAACCTTCTGCTGGGAAATCCTGACAAATAACAACTAAAATATTAACTGTTTTCTAACTTTAGTCCTTCATACACCATACAAACAACTTAAAACTTAGTTTTGTTTGCGATAACTTACGGAAATTACGGGATTATTAAAAACGCCCTTTGCGGCCTATAAACTTCCGTTTAAAAGTCTGACACGTATATTGAAAAGCCTGAAATACCATACAACAGTCCTCTTTGGCTAGATGCCTAGTCGAATCGAACAGTGTAACAAAGAAAAGTAATTCGTTACACACAAATATGAATGCTTTATCAATAAAATATTTTTGTTTTGTAAATGACACGATTCCTTTCCCACTTCTTGACGTTCGTTATTATCCATATATTAAACAAACCATATGTAAAGTAATATGATGGAATATTATGTTTCTTAAATTGAATGTGTACTTATTCAAACAGAAAAGTTAAAATATGTTGTGTGATATTTCTATTATTTCTACTTTTTTATTGTTTCTCAACCACAGACTCAAATGTTTTCACTATACACAACCTATTATACCTTACTTAATGCATCTTACATCGATACAAAGATTTAGTCGCATTTTATAACAACAATCTATATGAGAATGCCGCAGATAGTCACTGATGACATGTTTATTATCTATATACATTTGGTTCGTGACAAATTCATGGCTATTCGTCAATACGATGACTGGATGTTAATATCACAACACATTCCGAGGAAGGATAATCGTATAGTTAGATTACTAAACGATACAGAGACAAAGAACACAGCATTTGGAACAAAAGAGCCTTTAATCTTCTCTAAGGAAGTGGGAAAACTCGCACAGTACAGCATCCAGGACAGCAACGGCCTTCGAAACCAGACCCCAGCCCAATTCGGAGCAACGCCCTTATTCACAAAATGAAGCCTGTGTTTAGGAAAGAGAATTTTCTGATATAAAAACACTTGTGATGGGACTAATAATAGCTTTTGATACAAATAACAAAATAATGAATAAGGATTTGAAACTGACGAAGACTCACAATCTAAAAATTCTTAAGTTTCCAGCTATACATCCACATCAGTGGCTGTTTTTATGAAAAAAATGGCAGAAGAAACTGGAATCACAGCAAACTCATTTGACCACCTATCTGCCAAGATCTCTGTTGCAGCTCCAATGGGATTTTATTCAACTGACATGCTAAAGGTGACCACAGAAAGAGTTTCCATATAATAGAGGGTCTATGGCAAGTCTGTTAAGATGTGTGGTCTAAAGCAATATACAGCAATCATGGGCATCGATATGAGCACGATCAACTATGGATGATGTTTCCTTTGTTTGGCAGAGGTATAAGGTTATCTGACGCCGTCCCTACTTTTGAGGAAGGAAATATGCTAGAAATATCCATCGCCAACTCTTGGAGTGCTCTTTTACCAGCAAATAGTGGGATTGACCGTCACCTTATAACGTCCCCACAGCTAAAATGGTGAGCGTATTCGACGTTGGGTAACTATGAAGTTCGAAAGTAGCACAAGGTTTGTACAGTACACTTTATTAAAATATATATTATATGTCACAACTAGAGAGACCCGATAACCATTAAATTTGTAGATGAACTTTCCTTGTTCATTTACTAGTTCTACCTTACGAAAGTGCTCAGTTGGTGCGTTTCTTTAACAGTGGTTAGTTTAAATAATTTTGTGATTCTTCGTGTTCTAAGTATCATGAATGTTATATGATAAAAATATTAACGGTATGCATACTAGCAGCTACTAGTTACATACTAACACTCCTACACCAACAATTACTTGCAAAATAACTCTAGACATACACACAAAGTTGAAATTAGAACATTATGGCTATGAAAAGGCGTAGCTGTTTTTTCTATAGAAAATAAAGTCAATTGATCCCCTTCAATTCAATGTTATGCAACTTTCGCATGTGATAATACATGTGATCTCAAATGCATACCATTTGTCATTCAGCCTATCTTATATATATATATTTATGTATAACGGTTTCAAAGTATTGTCTCTGCTGTCACTTTAACGTGAATCACACAAGTTAAACCATATTATGTACATGCGTCACTACAATGTACAAACATATGTACATGCGTCACCACAATGTACAAACATATTATGTACATGCGTCACCACAATGTACAAACATATTATGTACATGCGTCACCACAATGTACAAACATATTATGTACATGCGTCACCAAAAGAAGTACGGTTACTAACTTTAATATTTTCCAAACAGGTTCTCCCTCGTATGCTTTCTGGAACATCATAACTTTTCCCAACGCAGTAACATGAAACAATAAGAATTAGGTTGCTAATTAGAGCAGTACCCCTTCGCTTTCTAAAGATATAAACAAAATAAGTCACCTGCATTTAAGCTACTCCAAACGTCTGTGGAACAATTAATTTATTTTTAGGCTAGTTGGGACAAAATTATTACACACTTTCTTTAAACTTTAACAAGGGTGTGTCCCCCCTCTTTTCACGCTGGTATTTAAAGAAATAAGTAAAATCGGTGTAGCATTTATTTAAGTAGTAGCTTTTAACTATTTTGTTTAAAAACATTCTTCCACAATTACTGGAGTCTATTCTGCAATTTTTGTTGAATATTTTTTGAGACATGGTGACTTACGGGTTTAAAATAATGGAATCTTCTGGAAAGTGTGCATCGTTTGCACACTTCATCCAAAGTACATTTTGTGCACTTCATATGCTTCCTAGAGCATTGTGACACCTTAAAAGATGTACTTCGACCAAAGTAGTGCACTACACTTCACGTACGTTTGGGACAGCCTTGGAAACTGTCAAGGGACGAGAGAGTGAAATTGGAAGTAATATCGAGCAGGTCACGTTTACAGCTTCCGAACGGCTTAATTTCTGATCCAGTTCAAGGGACGAGAGAGTGAAATTGGAAGCAATATCGAGCAGGTCACGTTTACAGCTTCCGAACGGCTTAATTTCTGATCCAGTTCAAGGGACGAGAGAGTGAAATTGGAAGTAATATCGAGCAGTTCACGTTTACAGCTTCCGAACGGCTTAATTTCTGATCCAGTTCAACACACAAACACAGACTATGGAATATATATGTTTATGAGAAGACCAGTTCCACCCCCATCCTATGGGCCTATGATACCAACAAATATCAGACGTGAAACACCAGAACTGCCAAACAGTAACAACAATTCAAACAAACGTATAATATACATAACCAATTATTACACGTTACACACATTCGATACCTACACGTCATAAACCGGGAATGTTAATACCACAAACAAACTTTTATCGAAATATTATCCTCGCAACGTCCCCACACTTAAAGAATTGAAACAGTTCTCATACATTTATGGTTGAGTGGAAATGATGTCTCCAGTATGAACTACAAATATATTAATACTGAATGTGTAAATTTTATAGATTACACCTGTCTGGAATTTGTCGAATTCGTTGTCTTTTCAGTTTCTTTGTTGAGGCCTAAACTGCAGTGACTAAGCACACTTTTACTCTTCTGACACGTGCAATTCTTAAAAATTTTAAATCTATAAATGAATATTCTAAAATCAAATATGCAACAGATAGAACTGTCAAATAAAACATTTACTGAAGTCTCGCTCTCTTATAGTTACGGTAGCTGGGTAGAAGGAACTGTTCAATGGATTGTGGGAAGTTGTCAAGTCACTAGAAACGAAAGATCGAACACAAAAAAACAAGCGGTTCAAACATCTGTCGGACGAGAAAGGAGGGGGACTGCACCAGATTTTTTTTGGACGCGCGCATCTAAAGGCCTTGGGAATACAAGTATATTGAGCACCCCACTATTCGTTGAGCTTCGAACTGTACACTACTAAAACGCTATGGGCATTATAACCTAAATCAACAGTTCGTAAGCGCCCCACCCAGTGGCCACACCGTTTACCATTTATATGTTGAAGGACAGTAAGAGAAAATCGTTATAAAAAAAAGGCCATATCCTAAGGTGTGACGGGGTCAAACCTACAAACAAAATAAAACTGACTTCCAAATAACACAAATACTTAGATGTATTCGCAATTTGAATGTATTTGTACTTTAAATGTTATACATGATCATGTTTCATTGTTAGAGACGAAACGTTGTACAAAAGTAAACCTATTATCCCACAAATAGCTGTCTCAAAACTAAATATTGTTCGTAAATTAAGTAGGTACCTCTTAAAAGGCAAATATTAATTAACTTTCGCCCTTTTTTAAAACTGTTTCAGCACGATACTGTTCGTAGGTCAATTAATTTGTTGTGTCCCTAATAATAAACGAGTCACACGAAAAAATTCAAACGAAAAATATCATGCATACTGTAGTTAATCCCACTAATTATTGCTGCTGTCCCGTGTATTTTGCGTAGTAAACAATATATTTCACCCATTTTATTGGTTAGGCATAAACAAAATTACTCAAATGATCCAATACCTGGACCCCAACTGGGTAATTTCATGATAATCGTTTTTTTTTTTTGTTTTGTTTATTTGTTTTGCGTAGGTGTGTGTGTGTGTGAAGGCGAATATGAATAAGTACAAAACTGCACTAAACCTAACATAAATGAGTTAAAGCATAAGTTTTCCCCAGGGATACTGTATAATACTTCAAGTAACCGGTTTAGTCCAAATGTGTGGATTAAAAAAGTCTTCAGGCAGGTCGAATCTTTTCTCAGATATATAATAACAAATCGGTAATTTCAGAATTAATTTTGTATGTTCGGAAAGTATGCATTAAACTGTCCCCAACCTAATATACATGAACTAGAGATTAGGTATTTCTCAAGGCTGCTGTTTAAAACTTGTAAATCCCCAAACCGGTTTAATCCAGGTTGGTATTTTAAAAACAAAAGTCTTTAGACACATCGAACCTTTAACAAAGTTTTCTCAAGCCAGAAGTTGATGAGGAACTATTTCGAAAAATTACTTTGCACTTTTAGGTTGATTATGCATATCCTTCTGCATCTCTAGCTACACGTTAATTTTCTTCAGAAAATAATCATCCCAATAATTTCAAAATCTTATAACAGAAAGTTGACTTCCTGGAAAGTTGAGCAATATCCCCGTGAATTATAAACAACACAACAGCTTTTTAATTCGTTACTATGAGACACCTTTTTATGTCAAAATTACTGTGCACCTTTTTGGTTTCCGTTTCTGAATAAAACAAAAAACGCAAGGATCTCCATCGCGACACTTATACATATTTCTTTTCAATAAAGCTAATTAATTTTTTAAAAATAAGTAAAAATAGCATAAAAATCTAAGTGTGACTAGTATTGCGCAACTCTAAGTCAACTCAATAAAAGCTTTTCTAAGAATATCGTGTAAAAAAAGAGACAACTATCTTTAACTTGCTCACTAAAATTTTGTTGTACCATAAAAACAATGTTGATGCACGATGGTTAATTAAATTCTACAAGTATATACCAATAATAAAATATTAAATCTACTTTGAAAACGACATTTTTAACCCTATTAAGAAAAGTCACCTTACACCACCTTGGAAGTATGTTAAACTACATTTCAAATGCATACTTCACGAACTTCGCCACTCCCGCGAACACCTCTCAGAAAAGGGTCTTAAATGATACTTTTGTGTCTCAACAATTTCACTGAAAATTTCTACAACTTTATTTATGAATAAAAACACAATTAAGTCAAATTCCATGCGATTTCAAAGATGCACTAAACAAAATGAACAATGGTATCACTTCTTTATACAAGGTATGCTGCTGTAGGATTATGATTGATTCAGTTGACTGACGCAATTATTTTGTTGTTTTCCAAAATTTGAAATGCATACTAGAGAGATTGAGACATTTTTGATCAACTATCGATTAAGCCGACTATTAAAGAAGTATGTATACGATTAGCAATAATAAGTAGTAGTTTCACTACGCCAGGAATATATTAACAATAACTTTGATTTAACAATTAAACTAAGCATACCATTGTTGCCGTTTTTTTTAAAATATTTTCTTTCTACATATAATCAAAGTACCTGATAACAACTGCATCAATTGTTGCTCTCTTCATTAATACTGTGAAAAAGATATACGAATTATCCAAGACCCCCGACAAAGATGGCAAGAGCACTTGAGAATGCTAAATTTAAAAATGACAAAGTCTTTAAGTTCAGTTCACAGTACAATAGATAGGTCTCACAATATTCCAAAATGTGTGTACAGTCATCTAAAAACATAAATTGACCAACGCGGGTATTGTAATATATATTTTTGTAAATAAAATTGTTATTTCCTCTCAGTGTGAAAGTAACAGCATATAGAAACAAGCTCCAGATTAAACTTTTATTTAAACTGAAAAGGTTCTGCTTTTAGACCAGTGCTTCTTAAACTGGTGAATGGTTCACCCAGGATTAAATGATTTTTTTTTAGGGTTAATAGAATCTTAGGGGTGAATGACTGAAACTAGAATGAAGTATTAGGATTTGTGTTCGGCGGGTGTGTGTATGGGTTGAAACAGCGGGCGCGTATGTGTGTATGGGTTGAAAATAACTGTTTGAGTAGATTCAGATTAAAAATTACGTTATTTTTAGAAAATTAAAAATAATTTTGTTACCCTTAAAAATTTTGCTATGGAGACTATTGGGTTGGATTATTTGAATTTCCCGAACACAATTCGATTGCCATGAAGGCCCTTGAAGTACTGATGACAATGTCAATTACTTACTTGTCTGAACAAGGATTTTCGACCTTGGTAGAATTGAAAACCAAAAAACGAAATTCTCATCTAGATGTTGATTCGGTGATGTGGGGTGAAATTGAGCCTCGATTTCAGAAGCTTGTCACAGGAATGCAGGAACACCCCAGTCATTGGTGTTACAAACATGTTTCAAAATGTGTAATGATATGTGTGTGACCCTTGCCAGTAATAACTTTGCAAAGTGATATGTGATAATAGTCACTCATTTGTTCTATTTTGTTTTATTATAAGAAATTACTTTCTAAATTTGTGTGCCATGACAGTCACTCATTTTTTCTGTTTTGTTATATTACAGGAAATTGTTTTGTTAATAAGGAAGCTAGTCATTCATTGTTTATTAGTTTGGTTCAGGTGGTAAAATAAAGGAAATACTTTAAAATAATAGCTCACTATGTTTTTTTAATTCGAGTTTCGAAACCCAAATTAGGAAATTTGATGAGGGGGGGACAGGATGACACTTAACCTTTAATTGTATATACGGAGAATGGAAAATGAAACATAACTAAATCATAAAGAAATGAAGTCGGGTGAATGAAAGTTTGTGATAATGACTCAAGGGTGAATGGCACTGAAAAATTTTAAGAAGCACTGTATTAGAGGTTAAAGATGTTCAGCCTTTAAAGACCATATTAAAGGAATAATAATAATAATTTAACAAAAACATGTATTATCAAGGTAAAAATAGATATCGAAATAAACAGTACATAATCAAGAAGGATCTAGGGCTAGAAACAAGGCCAACAGGGTATAGGTTTACCACTTCAACTGTCACATATTTCAAGAAGCTGGAGAATGAAACGGGTATTCATACTTATCCATACAAGGATACATTGATCAAGTAGTAGAGTGCATCGCACATACTGAAACGGGCATTAGGAAGCCACAGTCCTCGTAGCAGAAGATCGATTATGGAAAACATGCAGATATGAGTGATGTGCTTTTGGACAAAACAGCCTTACGACAGAGCTTTTTGTAAATCAAACTACGGCACAGGAATATTGTCAAACAGCATGGTCGTCAGAAAGAGTATGATCGGACGTGGCGATATGGACTGCAACGATGTGGTGAGACTCCAAAATCGTTTTAATATAACATACTAAGCCTCTGTATTAATCAAATCAAGAAATTACGTGAACTTCAGAGAGAGAGAGAGAGAGAAATAGAGAGAGATAGAGTTTCAATATTTTTCATGCTTTCAAATAACTTAAAAATTCAAAATGTGTCCTCGTGATTATTCTCATTCCAACATTGCTACTAAAGAAATGGGAACTGTGACAGAAAAGTGTTCGTTATATTATTAAGGTTATCAAAACAGACAAAAATCACAATTAAGAAGGAACAATGATTTATTATTACTAAAAGCATGTCCAACTGTGGTCGTATCAACTTGTATTTGTGCTTTAATATATCCATGTCCACTCCGTTAAAAATAAACATATAAAACAAACAGAGAATCTAAGGTCAAGGTTAAACCAGCATAAATCACATGCGAGAAATCTGGAAATTGCGATGTATACGTCCAAAACTCGGATCTCGGAAACCGATCATCACCAATCATAACTAGGCAGTATTTTTATAGCTGAGCAATAAATAAAACAATTGAATTTTCCACAAAGATATGTTTTAGATTTAACCAATAAAAATTACAAACAAAAAGGAGCAAGTTTCAGATTTAATAATAAAAAATGTAATAAGTTTCAAATATATAAAACAATCAAAAATCAAACTAAAAAAATATTTGTTTTTATTGAATTATTACACGAGTGTTGCAACAGAAAAGCAAGGCACTTTCATTGATAACTACGTCTACAAAGAAATACTTCAATAAAATCTACTCTGTGATGTAATGCTGTGATGATAGTTCAACTTTAAACTAAAATTTCAATAAAATCATTTTTCTCATGAATGGTGAACATTATTGAATGTCAAGTACGAGTAATTGTTGTAGAACTGTCAGACAATTCCAGAAAAAGCCTCAGGCCCATTAGCATTACGAAGGAATTAGCACTTATACCTTTCCGGATGGCGGGCATTCCTGCTAGTTAATATAATAGCACAACGCTAATTGCTTTAAAATTTAATATTTTATAAAGGGCATATTATATGAAAGCCCACTTTTATGTTTTCGATTTTGAGAATGTAAACATCTCATATTAAATACTGTATTTTTCCTAGAGTTTAATTTATAATAATGTATTTGCACTTATCACGTTTGCTGCTGACCGATTTATTATTGTAATGTACATATAATAAATATAATTTATCTTAGTTGGGCTTGTAATAGTTTCTTTCCAAAAGAAAGGAAAACGATAAAGATTTTTTTGTTCTTGTTTTTCAGCAACGAACAAACTTGTTAATATTACAAACTTTATTTTATACATTCGGTTTTCCACCGTAAGAAGACGTTTGTTATCGATAGCTTGTGGTTGATAACAGCAGATATCGTTTTTCGGTCATATGTGTGTGTTTATACAAGATGCTTATAATTTACAGTAAAACAAATCAGAACGTGTTCCAAAGGTTTAAAAGATACGAAAGTATGATCAAGGTGGTCCTGGTTGAAGAGTACAAGTCAAGGAACTGCAGAGTAATGAGCCGGGCGAGGCTTATTAATTAGCGTACCGGAACGCAGAACGACAAGGTTCGAGCCAAAATATGCCGCTGACCACACTGTGAACCTTCAACTAGGGGGGTGTTATGACTGCGACAGTCAAATTCTACTATTCAGCTAGTAACAGTCGCGTAGACAACGGGTTCTACTGACTGGTTTCCCTCCCTTTATCCAGCTGTTCTTAGTTAGGGATTCCTAAGCCTAAACGTTGAGTTTCCTGATACTGCTGGGAATCATTTCTTTTCACTACAACACCCAGTACAGAAACTGTGAAATGTACTCCACATTCTAAAGAAATGTTCAATGTAAGACTCTTGTCGAATTATCTTCTAAATTAGTACGAATAAAATAAAAAATGTTAAAGTTGCAGTTTCATATTCGTCGTATTAGACACAAACACATACATAAATAAATAAGTTTGAACAGAAACAGCAACGTTTATCAAGAAGAACCTATAAAATATAATTTAATAATCAAAAATAGTAGTACGCCCGTCAAAGCAAAAAACGTCAGTCATAAACAGAAAGATCAAAACGACGGTACGCGAAGTAGTTGACACTCCAAAGATAAACTTGTTACCATGTTGATATTACACAAGTATGTTATAATCAGTTAAATACAGTGCAGGTTTCTAAAATGCGTAAACAGTGCCTTAAAAGAAAATAATACTACTAATAATAGGGGTAAGTTAAATCGAACAAATTATGGTAATTTGAAGCATTAAATGAGCAGACAGGTCTGGTAATAAATAACTGATGTATCAACACTATATCTACAGATATAAAAACCGCGCAGAACAAAACAGGCAATACTTTAACGAAACAAGAGACATCTGAAAGTGAGCAGACAGGTCTGATAATAAATAACTGATGTATCAACACCATATCTACAGATATAAAAACCGCGCAGAACAAATCAGGCAATACTTTAACGAAACAAGAGACATCTGAAAGTGAGCAGACAGGTCTGGTAATAAATAACTGATGTATCAACACTATATCTACAGATATAAAAACCGCGCAGAACAAAACAGGCAATACTTTAACGAAACAAGAGACATCAGCAAGGTTTTATTTCACGACAATTAAATGCAATATCACGATTCTATTACGTCACTTTTTTGTTTTTCTTTCCTCTGTGCTTTTTTTTTTTTATAAACACCAAATAATACGTGGAGAAAAGTATAACAGACGATGGGGGTAATGTTTACCGGAACAACTGTTGGCTTTATTCTCCTTCAACTTCGCAAAAATCTAAAACTATAGTCTTCGTATCCCTAAACATTCAGACTTTTGACCTTCAACCTATATTTATATCTCTTTCAAAACTATGGGACATGTAGAGGAGAAAACGAAATGAGAACCCAGCAAGTTAGAGGAGGAAGTGAGTGTATGTGTTTTCCAATTTCACAAAGTCAGCTCTGTGGGTTTATTTTGCGTACTGAAAGCGAGCGACAGAATTCATTGTAAAGTCTTGGTGATTATGGGTATATGTTTGATTCGTATTCTGTGTCGACACCGTGATATAATGAAATGGTAATTTTCTTTATCAAACCTCCAATGGTTGACAGCTACTCCTAGCTATGTGCTCAGTTCAATGACTAAATGAACACAGACTACACTCACTAAATTGCACACACACACACACATATATATATATATATATATATATAT
>NW_013669768.1:71452-78014 GCF_000517525.1 Limulus polyphemus
ACGTAAGTACTAACTAAGTAACAACATACGACACTACTACTAACTAACTACACTACACACACACTATATATATATATATATATATATATATATATGTGTGTGTGTGTGTGTGTGTGTGTGTGTGTGTGTGTACATATTGTTTTTCCAAAAATACGCTTATATTATTAGTTTGATAGTTCACATATTTATATCCGATCTTTTATAACTTCATAATATTAATATTAATTAATTTAAAGTAGCATTTAGGGCGTACAGCTAGATTTTTCTTTTATGCTAACAAATCGTTAAGCTTTGTATATGATAAAACTTTAGTAATTTTCCTTGTGATGATTTCTGTCAATTTAATGCAAATAAGAATTACCCTCCCCCTCAAATGCTTCATTACTGATTGTTTCAAGGTAGTGTGATCTTACATTACAGTAAAGTTTAATTTCACACGCTTTTTTTTTCCCCCACAATTTAAGTCAATTGATAAAAATGAAACTTTTAAAACTCAAATATACATATATATCATATCAAGTCTTCATAAACTTTAGAGGTCGGCACACCTAATTTACTTTGTCAATATCCAGGTTAATATTAATTGGGTATCACAATTATTATTCTAAAAACCTGTATTGGATCGCAAGTGAAAAACAACAAATTAATTACTTCCACTACGCTTACGTCACGTTACTTACTACTAGAGTCTGTCTGTCTGTGGTAAATGTCTGTCATTGTATACTTAGGAAATACCGCTTAAATTATTAGAATTGAAATACGTAGACTTGATTGACCTCTATAGACCATAAACGGTTTACATTTTTTAATGTAAAATGTAAATATAAAGCACACCCTTATGGAACTTTCGCATGACCAGTTGTTCTGTCATAGCTGAATAGCACGTATTACAGAGTTATAACACCAATCCCTATCTGTCTACGGAAATGGGTCATGCGAGACTTGCCTATTATCTATATAAACCGTCGTAAGTGTACACGTGAACAGCCTTCCAAAACTGGATCACGGCGGACCAGTCTTTGCGGTTTCTTATCGAGGTCGGAAAACTGTACACCGGTTACCTAAACAGGGCCCATGGAAAACAGACGAAGCATTCCTACGCGCGCTTAGACAATTCCAACACCGGGTCGTTTTCCTGAAGCTATAATACCAGTTCGGACAAGCAGTAATTTAAGTTCTTTTTTTATTCTAGCCATATAATTAGAACTCCAAATGATAAAATAAATGATTAAACAAGAACAAATAACGGAGCAATTATGTTACATATGCATGCGCTTTCACAAATGTCACATTATTGTTACTCCATTACACGGTCTAGTTTTCTACACAATTACTGAAGTAAGAAACTTTGCAATTTTGAAACTTAAGGGTGAATGCCATACTAAAATACTGAAGATACACATCTGTGACGTTTATTCGAACTAAAGCTTCGTACTACTTTAAGAAACGAGTGGGTTGAGAAAATGAAATCCCTACCAATAACATTATCTTCTTATAAAAATAAATAGGGCAAGTACGAAAATGACTAAAAGGATCAAACAAACGTCTACAGTGATGATATTTCTTCTAAAACAGTTGTACAGGATCAGAAACATATATACAAACATTGGGGAAAAAATACAAGCAACAACCTGTAAGTTTAAGCAGTAAAAAAAAAAAGTCGATAATGGAATACACTTCCAAGCACAGATTCAACCACACAGAAGGATTAACGCGCATTAGCCAGGCATAAGGCGTCAAGTGTAACTTTGCATGCTAAGATTATAAATGTAATTTATATTTGGTTGACAGATATAACTTGGTTTATTAAATGTATACAACAACTTATCATCTTTCCTTTGTTTTATTAAATCGTCTCGTAGTTTTATATGTTTTTATAACGAAGTTTAGTTGTACATTAATATATTGTCGTGTTCATAAATCGATCTAATAATTAAACATACGACTTGATAAAAACAGCTGCTTAGCATGATTATACATGCTCTGGAAGTTTACAAAGAATATGTGACAGCTAGAAATCATCCTGTTTCACGACGTAATTATAAGTTTATCACATCGACCACTTTTTTAAAGTTTTGGCTGCTCAAGTAAAGTAATGCGTCTTTCCGGTTACGTTGATTACTATTGTTCCACGACGACTATTGTCAACTGTCGAAAAGAGGCCGTAGCAGTCGTTCCTTTACAACATGTTTTGTAATAATATCCCACTTCTACTTTCTACGTAAACACACATTTATAAGCACCAGGATGTTCGTTTGTAAGTAAACGTGTTTCCCGGTAAACCACACCTAATAACAAATTGGAAGTAAAATACAAAAAGTGTAATATTTACAACTTTTACTTAAGGTATCTACTCATTTGTTATATATGCTTTTTTCAGTTTTTCAACTGTGATCATATCTTTAATGTGAAGACGATACTTAGCCACACCAGTAACGTTTCTAACAACGATTAATAATGAAATCAAATAAACTTATACTAACCTAAAACTTCTTTATAACTTTGCGCTAGCAATGTAAGTCTAGAGGGAAGGTAACTAGTCATCACCACCCACCGTCGACTCTTTGACTACTCTTTTACCAACGTGGGATTGACCGTACATTATAACGCACCCACGGCTGAAAGGGTGAGCATGTTTGGTGTAACGGGAACTCGAACCCGCGAACCTCAGATTGCGAGTCGAGCGCCCTAACCACCTGGCCATACCGGGCCTTTATATTTTGTACTGAGAGCATTTTAAGATTTTCTTTTAGTTGATACAACAACCGCTCGTTCTTCAACAGCATGTCAAGAATATTAAGAAGATAGTTCATAATGATTCTAACATACTCACCCCCTTATTATCTTCAAATTGAATGGTTGGTTGGTTTGGTGTATGGTCCTAGAAAATTACAAAACACATAAAATTAATTCTTAAATGTCATTTTAAAAACAATCTAAACAAAGTTCAAATTGGAATTGCATATATATGAACTACTTCTAAGGGAATTTAATTAGACATTTAAATATAAAATATTAATAAAAACACATAAATACTAGACAATATTACTCTCATTTCCAATGTAATGTAAATAAAAATGCAAAAAATAATAATAAAAGACTGCAAGCTGTTATTTTGTCTAATTAAGTTTTAAAAAGGAAATTCTTTATACTTCACGATGAAAAATATCTGGTTCTTCACACTTTTATAAAAAATCATCTATATCATATTTTAAAATTAAAAACTACAGCTGTGAGCCAGTAACAACCAATATTTCAAGGAGACCTCATAATTCTGGTTAATGGTGACTTATAGTAATTAAAAGTGGATATACTTTTAAATAATCATTAGTAGAAAACAGCTACCAATTATATATACCGGTAGTTTCTTTCACTGTTTTTATATAAATATAGTAGACAAAAATAACTTAAAGAAAACAGAACAATGAAAAGAAAAATAAATTATAGTGGTCACAACCAACATCTTATACATATTGCCAACCGTGGTGTCTGAGCGTTCGTCGGTCTCCCGTTTGAAAAGCTACGCAAGCAGACAAAGCTCGGCATTCACTTTTGAAATGACGGGAGAACAAGCATGAGTAATGTTGATGCTAATTTATATTTCACAAGTAGGATATTCAACATTAAACTGTTAGGAAGTAATCACACCGTTATTCACATTTTAAAATGTGACGTAACTTAAAGAATAAAAATGTAGTTTTATCGTATGATATTAAGCAGCTCTTACCATGACTGAAATACTCAACAATTACTTTTCGCAATGGGCGGTATAACTAGCTCAGAGCTTTGTCTCTGAATGAAACCAAGATTGAAACACAGCTAACCTTTTTAAAGTCCATGAAATAATTTTAACTTTTCCCGTCACTGGGGACGGGTACTTTTGGTTGTGCCTAATAATTCAATGGCCTGACTATAACCTCAGGTCTCAGGGACTGCTACACAATTATGATTAAACCCTGAATAGTGTGATAGTTGGTTGTTTGTAGTTAAGCACAAAGCTACATAATGGGCTACCTGTGCTGTGCCTACCAGGAGTATCCAAACCTGGTTTCTAGCAGTGCAAGTCTGCAGACATACCGCTGTGCTAGGTGGGGGGGGGGGGTTAGGTTTGATAGTAATGATTTGTTAGAATATAACTAGACTTGTTAACACTTACTTCCACCCTTAACAAAACCAAAATTAATTACATTAGAATTACAACTGAATGGTATCAAGTTAGTTTATTATACTTTAATCTCAATAGGCAATTTATAATGAAGGCATATGTGTCAACATTCTAGTTGAAATATATACAATAAATGTTTTTCATCTTTTCATATTCATTATGTTAGTTTTATGAGGAATCCTCATTTTAAAATATTAATTTAATAAGTTGGGCATAAGCATTTTTTATTTCCACACCTACTATCCATGCATACACAAACTAATGAAAGTATTGTTTGTTTATTTTGAATATTCGCGCAAAGTTACATAAGGTCTATCTGCGCTCGCCATCCCTAATTACGAATTGATGAACTAGAAGGAAGGAAACTAATTAATAGCACCTACGGCCAATTCTTGGTCTATTCTAAGCCGGGCTCTGACTGTCACTATTATAACGTATCTACGATAACGATACGTGAGCCGTGGACCCTCGGGTTCACAGCCCAGCACGCGTAAGACAAGATACTCAATAATTTTTTTTTTTCAATGTGAAAAAATTGTTGTAACACGAGCACACTGTTATTTCGGAAACATTCTTTTCAAAACATGTAGCTATCTGACGCACCATTACAATTTAATTAGTACTACCGCATCAGTTTTTAATAACTTTTATAGTAGGCCACCTATATAAAACATAAAATTAAGTATACACAAACCAATTTTATATAACAAACTAACGAGAAGTCGTTTGTTTATTGAATTTCGCGCAAAGCCACTCGAGGGCAAACCTTCCTTTATTTTTAAATAATACATTAGAGGGAAGGTAACAAATCAACACCTCCCACCCCTAATTCTTGACGTACTCTTTATCAATGAAAAGTGAAACTGACCGTCACATTATAACGCCCCCACAGCTGAAAGGGAGAGCACGTTCGGTATCATAATTGGAAACAGAGACCCGCAGATTACTAGTCAAGCGCCCTAACCACCAGGCCATAAATATAAATACTTAATATTATAAATGAACTCTAAAGAAAATAATTATAATAAATACTGTGCAATAAATCACCAGCTGGTTCCTTCCACATCAAGGCCCAGTCTACGCTTGTTTGTTAGTAATTATAAAAACTTCACAATGGGCTGTATGTGACGTGCCCACCATGTCCGAAGCTAAAGTGAAAATTTACACGAAGTCTAAACATCAACTAGTACACAGGCTCAGCCTTAATACTGTAAAACTTTTCCATATGGAAGTAAATTTAAATAGTGCATTACGTTGAATCTCAAATTTTAACCGAGGTCCGACCCTCGGTGAGCTCGTAGCTAGCTACTACCGTGGTGTCCACCACCAATATCGAGACCCAATTTTTGCGTTATAAGCCCTGGAACTTACCGATGATCAGCATACTTGGAAGATTAAAATTAAACCCAAATCTAGACACTAAGCCAACAATACAAAATAATCTCTCTATGTATAAATACTTATAAAAATCAAAATTACTATTTACATTTGAACCAATAGTAAGTATAATTCATTATTATAATTTTACGTATTTGCTTAATCAGTGGCACATTGCAGACAGAAAAAAAGAGTAAAAAGTCATGGTTGAAAAAAAAAAGACGACTCGACCAGAAATGGAACGTCAAATAACAATAGTGTTCTATATACACTTAAACATAAACTTGGTTAGTCAGAAAATTATATACATTTAATCATTTTTACATCTGGTGTGCTAAAACGAATTTTTTATTGATGTTCCAAAACAAAGGCAGAAGCTGAAAGATATTTCAAACGCTACAAAAAATTCCGTTTTCATTTATTTCTATTCCCAAAAGCAGAATTGAAAAATACGGCCAAACAACCTATTAGACACACCAAGACCATGGACAAATTGGAGAGTCTTATGAAATTTAAGTTCTAACAGTGTCTCGTTCCTTGAGTCTTAGCACAAAGTTCCATTAAAATTCAAGGTGTTTTTTTATAGATATATTTTTGTTTGTTATTTAATGGAAACTATACTTTTAAACATACGAGAACAATAACAAAAACCAGTTTACCCGTGCGATCATGCAGAACTAAGCGACGAATCGGGTGAAAAAGACGCCCTCTAGTGACTTCTAAATCCAGTTCACCACACGAGTTATTTATATTTAATATATTTTTTAGTGTTCACATACTCACCATGGTTGTCATAGCCAGGATTTTATGCAACACGTATATTTTTTTAAAACAATTATAAAACTAAAATATTAAATATTTACCGTATTTTTCGTTGTAAGACGCACTTTTTTTACCCCAAAATTTGACGTCAAAATCTGCTTGCGTCCTATACAACAAAGGTATGAATAACATATATGTATATATATACGATATACACAAGCCATGTGTAAATATATTTAAATAGTCATGCATAGTTTA
>NW_013669768.1:79001-96978 GCF_000517525.1 Limulus polyphemus
TTGATTTACGGTATTTTGATATTTTGAGCTCTTTTGTGTTTAGAACAATATATACTAATTTTTAAGGTGTCAAATTGAATTTTTGTTGAATAAAAATCTTTCAAATGCGACTGTGGCTTTTTTCCCCAAAACTTTGTCTTCAAAATAAGAGTGCGTTTTATACACCGGTGCGTCTTATATTCCGAAAAATACGGTAATTACACAAAAGCTTAACATTTTACCTCTCACCAAAACGTCACTTGTTACATCACAACGTGGCCAGTTGGTCAAGACTAAAATCATTTCTATCGGACGTATTGTAATCAACTGATCAAGCAGACAAACAGATAAAAGAAAAGAAAAAAAAACACCGACAAAGTTAAATTCTAAACAAACTAGACAGTTTACTCTGTATATTCTACATCGATTTCATCCAGAAGCTCTCTTGTATAATGTTATAATTACCTACCTAGTCTGTACAAACAACGAATGTAAATCTATTGTTGTAAATTAGCCTTCAACAAATTTAAATATTTAAATATTTTGCAATGATTTAAATGGAAATTGTGAAGAAAACATAATTTGTCAAAAGCATTAAACAAATGCTTGCAAGCTACCATACATCACAAATAGTAAAAATATACAAATACACAAAATATAAAAATGTTAAAAACATAAAGAAAAACGTGAGCCTGAAAAAAAGCACATATACGATAAATCATAATGTCACCTTGACGCCCAGAAAGTATAAAATATGCACTTTATCATAATCGTTACATTTATATCCAACTTATCGTTAGTAACCGATACGTATTTGAAAAAATATTACCGTACAGACTGTCACCAGTGGACTAGGTTTACCTACATAGAAAGTATAAAACAATTGTAGGCATACATCTTAACGCCTTGCTACTGCAAAATTATGAGTAATAAGTTAAATAAAGAAATTTTTAATCGCACAGACACACACATATATAAATCGGTTATGATGCTTGTGATTTCTGTTGCGTAAAATTAATGGTCATTCATGAAACAAAGGTTAAATACACAAACAAAAATAAAAGTTTTTGCTCCAACTTTAAAACGTGACTGTCTGATAAATCAAAGGACGTACATATTATTGTTTAACAACTTCACCCTATTAATCAATGATAAAAATCTTTCTCGCCCTGCTCATGAAAGTTATGAAATAGGAACCAATCCACGAGAAAAAAAAATAATGGGATGGGAGAGACTAAAAGATAAATTGCTCTGTAATAAATCTGGTTCAACTCTGGGATTTACATCACGGAATACAATTTCGCAACAGCAGCTCAACTTTTTTTGTTAATATTTTTTGACCCACATAGCACACGTTCTGCATGTATAATTTTCTTTTTTTTTCATCCAAGTTAAGCTTTAATACATTAATATGTCTCAAAGATCCTGCCTCGACACTCGTTCTCACTACATACAGTTATAGTGTTTCAAAAGTCGGCCACATCATTGAAACAAAACAAATAAAGGTAACAAGCTATTTCATCGACGTGTATTTCCGGTTAAAATACAATTTTCGATAGTTACAGTCTGTCTTGAAGAGATACTGCACGAGACACTCAAGTGGTGAATTTCATTCTTTCAGATTTATATTTTGACCTCAGACACACACATACACACAGATATACCGGCATACGTTTAACCTCTGACATCACTATCGGTCGCAATTGCTTAGATTAGCATTACGATAATAAACTAATAAATAAACACATTTTAAAGGATAATCAGTGAGTGAAACCCGATATTCTCTTAGAAACCAAAATAATTTATATGTTGCACCTGATTGAATTTACGAGAAAATTTACTGAGTATTATTCCTACGAATACTTTAAAATTAAGCATGCATGGAGAACCGATAAGAAATTAACAAACTTCATTTAATGTTCACGTCGTAGCGCCAACGTATGAAAATTATATTTCCTCGTATTTGGCACAACTTCCACAATTACTCACATTTAATGTTCACGTCGTACCGCCAACGTATGAAAATTATATTTCCTCGTATTTGGCACAACTTCCACAATTACTCACATTTAATGTTCACGTCGTAGCGCCAACGTATGAAAATTATATTTCCTCGTATTTGGCAAAACTTCCACAATTACTCACATTTAATGTTCACGTCGTACCGCCAACGTATGAAAATTATATTTCCTCGTATTTGGCAAAACTTCCACAATTACTCACATTTAATGTTCACGTCGTACCGCCAACGTATGAAAATTATATTTCCTCGTATTTGGCACAACTTCCACAATTAATCACATTTAATGTTCACGTCGTACCGCCAACGTATGAAAATTATTTTTCCTCGTATTTGGCACAACTTCCACAATTACTCATTTACTCTCAAATAAATTCTTCCTTTTCTTAGAGATCTTCTAGTTTTATAATTCTGTATCATTACAATTTACTAGAACATTTCGTATTTTGGGAACAATTAATTACAAAAACAGAAACAACTGCACAATTTGTTTAATGCCTGTTCTTCTTACTTAAGACGTTTTAATCATACATTTAATTTCTTCGTTTCTTTATTCCTCCCTTTAATTACTTTTTTTTTTATCTGTTGTAAAGCACAAACCTACAAACTGTGCCAAGTACACTTTGCCTATCGCGGGTATCAAAACCCAATTTTAGCGTTACATATAAGTCGTAATCCTTTTCCATCAACACTGATATTCTGTATAGAACTTTTATCAGTTGTTTATGTTTCACTTTATCAAAAGTCCTTTCAATCAATAAAACAAAGATACACATCTTTCTACATTTCGACATACTTTTCATTAATAAGCCAGATTGATCCTTTCCCTTGGAGGAAACCATATGGTTTTTCACCCATCTCGTTCTTCGCCTTCATTCTTATACATTCCAGTATGATCTTCAGCAGCACCTTTAACACATGATTCATTAACCTAATTGTTCGGTATTCGTTATATTCTACGGCTTTCAGTTTCTTAAGTAGTATGACAAACCCAGATATACGATGATCTGTTGGTATGAAAACTTCATCACAGATTTCTTTATACATCTCAGTAAGTTTCTGAATTCCAATGTTGCCCATATTCTGTAGTATTTCAATACAGACCCCATCAATCCAATAATCTCCCTAGTACTCATATTCCTGTTGGCAAATTCAATCTCCATCTGCAAGATCTTTCTATTTTTATCCTCACCGAACATCTTTAATCCTTCCTCATCGCAACTGTCTGTAAACAGCTGCTTTATACATTAAATCCACCTATCCATGATCTTATCCCTTTAAAACTGTATTCCCGACTTCACGGCGAATCGTCCTCATTTTACGATATTTTTGCCCCAATGCCATTTCTAATTTTCTTTAAACCTACAATTTCCTTGCATTTTGTTGTTGTTGCTGTTTATCAATTTTTCCTTCCCTGCAACACGTTTCTGTTTAATGTATTTCTCGGTTGTCTTCTATTTTCTGTTCTTCTTGCCTTTACGTTTCTTCCTTTCTATCATTTTTCTTTTGGATCACATTAATATAGCTACAGTCTCTTGAATCAGACCACTACTCTCTATTTTCGGTGACATTCTCTACCATATCCAATAGCTCAAAGCGGTTTCTCACCTCTAGTACAAATCATCCCTTGACTACTGGCGGTTTCAATTGATGGTAGTCTGTTAATCTTTATCTTTCAACCTTCTTCTCGGCTTTTTTAAGCTTACAGGGTCGTGATCCGAATAACACTCTGCACCTGGAAAAGTTTTAACTTTGTAGGCACAATTTCAAAACATCTTCCTTATCATTATGAAGTCAATCTAATTATAAAGTCGTCGTCAGGACTTTTTCAAGTGTACAGCCTTCTGATAGATTGTTTAAACCATATCTTGAGGGAAACAAGGTCATTCCATTCACCTAATCTGTTGATAATATCCTCATATCGTTCTATTCTGCCAATCGCATTTCAATCTTCTAGTACCATTAGTACCTCACAAAATTTCAGTTATTCAAGGTTTTTTGGACGTCCTCACAAAAAGCTTGACTTCGTCGTCGATATAGTCACCAGATTGAGCGAATGTTTGTAGTATACACATAATGAAGGAAGTTGTCATGCATAAACTTTACTAGTAGTATCCATTCAGAAAATGCCCACCAACGGCAACCTTTAGGCCTGACATGGTCTGGTAGTTATGCCACTGAACTCGCAATTTGCTTGTCGCAGGATGTCACTAAGAATGTTCTATTTTTGTTACCAAGAATACTCTATTGATGTCACTAAGATTGTTCTATTGGTGTTACCAAGAATGTTCTATTGGTGTTACCAAGAATACTCTATTGATGTTACTAAAAATGTTCTATTTATGTCACTAAGATTGTTCTATTGGTGTTACTAAGAATGTTCTATTGGTGTTACCAAGAATGTTCTATTGGTGTTACCAAGAATGTTCTATTGGTGTTACCAAGAATGTTCTATTGGTGTTACTAACAATGTTCTATTGACGTTACTAATAATGTTTTATTTATGTTACTAATAATGTTTTATTTATGTTACTAATAATGTTCTATTTATGTTACCAAGAATGTTCTATTGATGTCACTAAGATTGTTCTATTGGTGTTACTAAGAATGTTCTATTTATGTTACTAATAATATACATTCTCTTTCCAACCAGATACCAACTAGTTTAAAGATGAAAATATTCCTAGAAATCTACCTAGAACAGAAAGAAACTTTTACAAAAAAAGGAAGATACAGCCACGTATGAATACAAAAACACACACACACAAGCAATTTTCACTGAAAATACATGGAATGTGTCATTTCACGCTTCACAAGTTTCTAGGTAAATCATTGAAGTAAATAAATATATGGTTGTAATGTCCACATGTACACACAACATACAATACTCTTAAATAATACCCACACTCGGAGAAGAAGGAGCGATTAACTTTGTTTGTATGTCATTTTTGGAATGCGAAACTGAAAAATGATGATTACCAGTACGATATTTGGGGTTTATAATTCATTCAAGCGAAACACATATATTCTATGTGAATTATACTAACATAGGTCAATAGTACGTGTCACTAAAGGTCTGCGAATTTTTAATATAGTAAACAAATAAAATGAAAAAGTGTTTTAAAATATTATTCATTGATAAACTATCAAAAATGAAAAAAACTATTCACTTGGATTTTTTTAAATTATATTTCTTTAAGGAGGTGCATATATTTTAATCACCAGAGCTTAAAATGATTCACTGTCTGATATTAGGTCTCTCATAACTAACTGCATTCTTAGAGAAATACATATGATGATCGCCTGATAGTTCATTGAGTTTCATAAAATGAATTAATGACAAAAAATAAATAGACACGCTAATAGCTTTATATTTAGTTGCGACAGTTTTTCGACTAATAGCTGCAGTCGTTACATATTTAGTTGCGACAGTCTTTCGACTAATAGCTGCAGTCGTTACATATTTAGTTGCGACAGTTTTTCGACTAATAGCTGCAGTCGTTACATATTTAGTTGCGACAGTGTTTCGACTAATAGCTGCAGTCGTTACACCTGACAATAAAATTTCTCCAAGAATATTACAACAGTGCAGTTTTATTATAACATTTTGGTAATAAATATAGAAAAAAAAGCCTTTACATTTCAGATAATTATAAGATAACGTTTATTTTAACCTATGTTTCGTCTTCTTCGGGTTTAGTACATGAAATTTATATTAGAATATTCGATAAATTATAAAACTGTTTGTGACGTTCTTTTTTCGAGTCTACTGTAACGTGACTAACACTATATACAGTATTGTTTTGATAAAAATTTTAGAAAAAACGACCTTTACACTTCAGGTATATATAAAAGAATTATTTTTTAACCAACGTTTCGACTTTGCGGCTTCATCAATTTTAATATACACAACTGTTTGATATTAGAATTATAATATTCGAGATCGCCCATAATTGGGCTAATACCGTAATTTCCTTATATTAACAGCGCTACTCAAATATTCAAAGTTTCATCTCTTTTCAAATATTCTACAGTTTTACAAGACTTATATTACTACGAAATATGATCTCACAGGTACTTCTGTCATCATCAATTCACTCCTCCAGGAAGGAATAATTTAGAGTTATGTCTTTAATAATAGTTTGTCGTTTCTTTCCCTTCTTATTATTCTGTGTATTATTGATTTTACCCTGAAATTTGCGTCTTTATATTTTTATTAACAAAGTCAGGTTATTTCTTATGCATTATATGTACTATTTGGTGAGACAACAGTAATCAGCGTGCACCATTTTAATTTCCTTCCATGTTTTCTTCTGTCTCTATTATTCTTAGAATGCAACTCATAGATAAATATATGAAAATGGGTGCTTAAAAATTTAAATGAGGAAGGTCACAAAATTCATGTTTTTCTTTTTATTATTATTCTGTGACTTGAACCTACCTCCACGGATACCTCGGCAACTGTCACACCCAAAAATTCCCGAAATAATATCTCACCAGTGCAGTTTTATGTCCTGAATCCGAAAACCATTTGTCTCTATATGATGTTTTCCCGGAGAATTCGGGCCCTAAAGTTGAAAACTATCACATTTAAGTACTTATGGATAAATCCCCAGCCTTCTTAAAAGTAAGCCAACGTGCCCAACGGAGAAAGCTGGTGTGTGTCGCTTTGTTGTGCAAACTGTGCAAATAGAATCTGACTTCTGCTGTATTACTGTAGATTTGCTAATAAAAATGTCCACAAAACGTATTAACTGCGCACATAAAATAGTTTTTCGCTTCAAATACCCGGGTAAAACCGGTCAGAAAATAAGTAATAATTTTTGAACCAGACAAACTGTTAATAATATTAAAATAGTTTGTAGAATATGGAAAAAATTTAACTTCCAAGTTGAAATAACTGGGTGAAATTTCATAAACCTGTAAAATCCAAAAACCAAATGCCCACTATGTTTTGTATTTTTCTGCACGTTATAGGCGAAACAGGAACAAATAATTGATATCTGTTTGTCTCATTTGTATTTCTGTTGCAAACAATACGACAGTTTGGTTTAAATATATGATACGTTTGGTTATTCGCATTACCAGAAACGAAAAGTTTGTTGAATTTCGCGCAAAGCTATTCGAGGGCTGAAATACCCGTCAGTAAGTTTGATGTGATAAACTAGAGGTAAAGCAGCTAGTCAGTCTTACCCATCGTCAACTTTCTATTTCATTCAAACATCTACAATACACTTTTCAAAGTTTTATCCACAGATCTGTAAAAAAAAAAAAAAGTAAAAATAACTTTAACACAGGTCATATTCGAACCTTTAACTTGCACAACAAAACACACCGGCTTTCACCGACAGACCACGCTGGCTTCCTTCCAACGACGTGGGGAATTTCCCATATTTAGTTAATTTTTTAAGTATTTCATTTCGAAATTAAAACTTAAGTAATACAAACGTTTGATTTGGAAACAATGTTTTGATGCCAAATTTATTGAGAAACACTGAAAATAAAGTTATTTAATTAAATTTTAAAATTTACCCAGTAAAAACGTAGTGACACGCCCAATCGACCCACGCTGTAAACACATAAAAGTTCCCGATTTCTCATCGAAAACACCATATGATTAAAAACGGTTTTTGGATTTGGAAAAAGGACATGACAATTCCCCAGTGAAATATTATTCCGGGCATTCTTGGGTGTGGCAGCTGTCAAGGTATATGTGTCAGTGAAATAGGACTGGCGAACACTGCATATTCCTCCAAAAAATAATTCAAACACCACTCAATGAACATTTCTGTTTTAGAAAATTGTGCAAATCTACAAAATGACTTATCTGCACTAGCAGTCTCTAATTTTGAACTGATAGCCAAGACAGTAGACGGTTAGTCAACATTCCTCACCACCAATTCTTGAGCTACTCTAATTAACAGTGGGTTTTGTGTGTTATCCTTATAACGAACATGAAATATTGAACTGATAGCCAAGACAGTAGACGGTTAGTCAACATTCCTCACCACCAATTCTTGAGCTACTCTAATTAACAGTGGGTTTTGTGTGTTATCCTTATAACGAACATGAAATACAGATCAAGTTTTTGTGTATATGGTCCTGAAACCACGAACTCTTGGATCCACAGTTCAGCATGCTACTCACTAAGCCACGTCCAAACCCTCAGGGAAATAAGAGTCGAATCTTGAACAAAGTGCTTTCTTCTTGTCGAATAATTTATAAAACCAATGTTTATATGGCAGCGACCTACGTCTTAATCATTTTACTAAGTAAACCTAATAACCATATTCAAAGTGTCACATTTTAAAGCTCGGATGGACTGGAGAAACACGACCAAAACCACTCTCATTTCCCAAGAAGAAAAAAATTACTATTTGCTACTCTGATATTAACCTAATCAAAAACACCTTAGGTGTGAAAAGAAGGTTTGGCGAAAAAGGATTGAGCGTGCGACTTAAAGGAATGAAATCAAAATTGACGGCCAGACTGGTAGCTACACTTATAGCAGTTATACGAATTTTACAGCAAATAGTCATTCATTAGTTAGCCAGGCCGCGTTTTTCGTTCAACTTGGGGCATGATGGTGGGTAAAACAAAATATACGGCCTAGCTAACTAATGAATGAATATTTGCTGTACAATTCTTATTGATGCTATAAGTGTTGCTACCAGTTTGGCCGGCAATTGTGATTTCATTCCTTTATGACAATACACACCAACAAACCACAGCAAGTAAAAAAAAAAGTGAAACTGGATTGTAACCAACATTAGTTTTAGGGCCGCAACCCTATACTTTAGAGAATCAATCAGATTCTTTATAAAATATATGGTAGTAGTTTTCCGATCTAAAACAGTGTTAATAATTTCCTTTATAGTAACACAATGGAAATTAGATTAACAGTTTCTTGTCATCACCTGCATGCACTCGGTACAGCCGCATCAAGCATCATTTTTACGCTAATATCAGGTGACGCTAAATGCTCTTTAATTAGGAGAATTTCATAAAACTTAGCAAATTTGTGCTTAAAAGTTGGCAATGCATAATAACCGTCCACCCGTACGATTCTTGTGAAAACTTGAGCTAGAAACTACTAATCTAGTTTGTTTGGCCTAACTATTATTTATGTATCTGCACGTGCTTTCACTCTATAGTTTTGCTGCTGTAAATTAAATCAGCAGTCTTTAATCCGAATGACAAAAACTAAAAACGGTCCACTTTTACTTTTAGATGAAGTATTAATAAATATTTCAGACCAATAGCTTATGTCACTTTTTGCGTAGGCGTGCGCAAAGACTTTGGTCAGAATGAGCGGTTATTGTTGAATAACTTTGCACATAAGACTTATATTTAGACCAGATTTGACACCTAATTGTAGGTTGTAAAGATCTATCAGTGTACCAAAAATCCCATGAAAGTTAAGAATGTTTATCTGTGAAAAATTTCCATACTTTCGATGCGAAGAAAAAAAAAATCATATCTCGTATATTTCTTAAGGGATTGCCTTGAAATTTGGTATGTGAAGTAAGGGTCTAGTAGGGCACACTAACTGAATATGTGTGATAGTTTGGATTAACACAGTCCGAGCTACAGAAAGTGGAAAATTGCTAAACTGTCACTCCTGTTAATAACACAATGTATGTCCTACAGGTTGTTTTGATCACACGACACACTACCGCGTGTCTTGATAATAATGATAAAAACCAGATCTACACAGAGATATATATACAAATCATTGGATTCTGCATACTTTCGATGGTACATTCTTCATCACCCTAATTTAACGTATCATTTATTTCACGATTTGTCGAATCTCCGTTTACTAAGTTCACATAGCCCACATTCCTCTACTGTACACTGCACAAAAACAAGAATAACCATAATTTGTAATATAACTAACAGAGCAAATCCATTGTTATTACATAATATTAATTATACCATACTCGCTAAATTCATTGTTTAGACTTTAGGACACCTAAATGGGGCTAATCACCTTTAATAATTAATTAATGAAACAATTAAGATATAAGTACACAAGTGGATTTAAATATATTCTTGTTTATTAAAAACCTGACCAATTTATAACCGTAAGAAAAAGCAGACATATACCACTTATAATATTCAGTCAGTATTTGCAAGGCTGTTAAGTAAATCTTTACTTGCATAAACCTGCTCATTTATGGCACATTCACTTTTTAACACAAACTTATGGAGAGTTTTAAATACGACTTTATACTATGCATGTAGCACTTATTTAAACGAATACACTCTTTAACAGATTGACTTTTAAGCTTAGTTTTTGTTGTGATCATAATAAGGATCTTTTACGAAAAGGAAAGTACTTATTCAAATATTTGATGAAAAATGCGAATTACTGGTGTTCAAATAAATTTCCTAAATATTGTAGTAAAGATGAGTGATGCTTTGATACACTATGTCACAGAAGAAACTGCAAAAACCAAGAAAATAAATTATCGTCGTCAAAGAATGATTTATCATAGTCAATAATACGAGATTGTATGCGGTAGTTTTAACCTTAACAGCCTACTTTATCTCGAATGGTCAATGATTATATACGAAAACATATCTGGACTTTGCAAGTCAAAACTGATTACATTTTCAAAATAAATCACACTGTTATTGTCGTTGCCTGTTTTGTTTGAAGTCCTTTTCTTTCTTTCCCCATGTTGCTAATTATTAACAGATAAAATATTTTTTTTGGAAGAGACTATAAAATCACTACTTATATAACTTCAACCCATCCAAACTTTGCCAAAACACTATGACAAAGAATAATTAACTTGTTATTCTGCACCACATACACATTTATTCATCTGCAGTCCTGAAGTCATGTGACAAGTATAATTAGCCACTGAAAACGACAATTTTTAATACTCCGATATAAATTACAGCGACACTCAAGGCCACCTTCGAGCCGTAACAAGTATGCGCATAATTCAGGTCGTCCAGTGCCTTAGGCCACACGATACTAACAATCTTGTTCAAGACGGCGTGTCCTAATGTATGTACACAGGCAATCCGTTCTCTCTCTCTCTCTAACATCATGTGCAGTAGGTAAGTCTGCAAGACATTTTTGAGCATGCGCCATTAAACCCTACATATATAGAATTAGCGTATCAGAGATGCTTAACACTCCATTATATTACAAGTACGTAAACAAATTTTCCAAAAAAAAAGGAAGTAAATGTAAGGATGGCTGATATCAATCCTTCAAAAACAATGCAAACAAGATGGTAAGGATGGTATTTGCATCATCCTTACACAATAGTATGGGCACACAGTGTTGTAGAATGTTAACAGACATAAATAGGATTAAATTAAACACAACTGTAATTGAATAATCACATATGTTACTATATTTGTTACTACATTTACTTCCTTTTTTGAAAAGTTTTCTTTACTTGTGTTTTTTTTTTTTTACTGTAGTGTTTCAATAGACAAAGGAAGGCTGTATTTATAACCAAGTTCTAAATACAATAAGGTTCCAACTGTAATATTCATTATTTATCTATTGTTGACTGTAATTCATGTTTCACCATGTACTTAAGCTTTTTAAAGGAACACCAAATCTCTGTAGGAAAGCTAACTTCAAGGGGTAATGATAACATCGTTTACACTAGAATTATGATTTTTTTAAATTACTACTAGTTAATAATACTTATAAAAGCAGATATTCCATTTCAAACTATGTCACCTCAGTGAAATTGGTTGACACCATTGTTTTTGTTTTTGAGTTATCATGTAATAACAAAGAAGCAGGAGAAAGAATAACAAGAAATTCAAACTTTTTGCTATGATATTTACAGACATTCTTAGAACTTGTGATTCAGTCTTTTCATAGATATTGTTATAAAAGGAAACACTGTATAGTACTGTAAAGTTCTGATGACATACTGAGGAGATATTTGAAAATATCATTTCAATGAACAATCTGAACCATCCCTTCAAAGGCTGTGCTACCACCTGCCTGACACACTGACCAAAAGGTTGATTATTGTGTTTAGACCAATATAATAAATTTATTTTTTTTTCACAGATGAAAACAGTACTTTACTCAAGCTTATATATAATACTTCCACAGTTGTGGCTGAAGAAGATTCTATAAAGCAAGATGCAAGCCCACACTACAGAATTAAACTTCAGTCTAGGTATATATATATATATATATCATTACCAGAATAGCACATCATTAAAACCCTTCAAAATCAGCTGGTTTCAAGCAAAGTAAAAAATAAAATAAAATAAATTTAAAATAACTTTACTAATTTGGCAAATATAGTTAATTAATCAAAGGAAAAATTGCAGTGGCAAATGAATTATAGGTAGTCTTATTTTGTAAAGTTAATAATCTCAAAACATCAAAAATATATACCATTATGTTAACAACTCAAGGCTAGGATACTGTCTCTCAAAAATGTAGTCCAATAGTTATAAGAAATTGTTTCTTTTTATCACAAGTTTCTTGCCTTGAGTTGCTAGTATGTGACAGTCTTGCCCACTCAAAACTACCTGATAAAATACCTGTGCAAGCATGTGATCACTGAGTGAAATATTCAAACCCTGAATAAGGATGTACAATAAACTTGCCTGACACAATATTGCAAGAAAGTAGTAAATAAAAATCTCACACTATAATGAAAATTAGTTCATAAATTCATCATGAAAATGAAAAAGTAACTTATCAACAACAAGTCTGCATTTTGGCTTCCAAAACTTGTAACTATGGCCTCTCAAATCCAACTGACCAATCTTATTCTTCAGAAATTAAACAAGCTGCTTATAAGCATTTTGATCAATTTCCTAAACATTTCAGCAACTGAATAAAATCTCCCCTAATTTTTCTAGATTCTAAACAGTACATGTTAATATGCACATCTTGCTTTATAACTCAAATCTTCTAAACCAGATCATTACTAAAACAGATAATCTGTACACTTTCCAGAAAAGAAAAAAAACAACAACAAAAAACACAGTATTTCAGTTTGTTTGTTTCTTTGTTGTTAAGTGTAAAGCTACACAGTTGGCTACCTATGCCAGGGCCTATTTTAGTGTGCAGTATTTGATTTCAAAAAATTGCAAAGGAAAAGAAACCTAACTTTCACAGGATTATTTACTTTGATTTGTTAATATTGACAGGATGTAAAGTAACAATGTTCTCTACAGTTGTGAGAGTTATTATTTACTTTGATGTTGTTAATATTGACTGGATGTAAAGTAACAATGTTTACTACAGTTGTGAGAGTTATTATTTACTTTGATTTATTAATATTGCCTGGATGTAAAGTAGCATGTTCTCTACAGTTGTGAGTTATTATTTACTTTGATGTTGTTAATATTGCCTGGATGTAAAGTAGCATGTTCTCTACAGTTGTGAGTTATTATCTACTTTGATGTTGTTAATATTGCCTGGATGTAAAGTAGCATGTTCTCTACAGTTGTGAGAGTGTTATTATTTATTTTGAAGTCGTATTTTTCTAATAAATAAAGTGTTTGATTTTTGAAGTTGTTGTTTTTGAAATATGTTTGAAATGAGTGTGCACTATTGAAATTTCATAAACTAGACACTGACCTATGCTGTACCCACTATTGGTATCATAACCCAGTTATTAGAATTATACAGTATTTATACAGTTATATATAACTTTAGGCAAACCAAGAACTTCTATTATATTTTATTTATAAAACCAAACCTTCAGAAGCATAAATGAAGAACTTAAACTCATACTATATTTATTTATCCTTGTTAAACCTAATCTTCTTCATAATCAAATATTACATTCTTCAGAAACCATATACAACACAGTGGTGTAGAACGGTATGAAATTTTGAGTGGCCTTAGAGTTATAATGGACAAACAGGAGATGCTACATATGAAGTAGCTGAACAAGGATATTGCCATACTGACTGTTTGGGTAGGCACACCTATGTTTACGCCACTGCTCCAATATTTAAACATTTTTCACATCCATGATCATTTACTGAATTACATGTAACAACACACTACAAGCAAATGAATGGTTATTCCCAATTGTGTTTACTACAAAACAAAACAATATTTGAGAATAAATGCCAGTGCACAAATTTTGAGAAATTCATGGTGGATCTTTTGATTTCACAATAAATGAATTTGTATCATGTTTCTTCTATAAATATCCAAAGTAGCACCAGAAAAGTTTAGTTTTCATGATGTTATGTAGAATGAATAAAACCTGTTCACAGCAAAATAGTTCAATACACACTTTTTCTTCATCACAATTTAATAAAATATTGAAACTATATCAATTAATAATTAGAAACGTTAGCATATGAAATAATTTGCCTTATGAAACAGTATTTGCTTACAATTTGAATTATTTTTAAATTGTTCTGCTATACTGTTTGTGAAACATTTAATTAGGTTGGTATTTCCCATTTTAAGAACACAGGTTATCTATATATGGTGAATGGCTTGTTGTCATTTTGCTTATGTTCTTTATAAAAAAGCCACCAGAAATTATCCAAATTTTAAGAGTCATGTACATCTTGGTTTTCAAAGCTATATTTGTCAGTTTCATGATATTTCACAATAACCAGATTTCAAACACAGTAAAAAATTGAATATTTTACAATGTGCTACTTAATATGTCGGATTCATACTGTCATTTACATTCTTCAACAATTCCCTTACATAAAAAAATGCAAGATAATTTTGGTGCAGTGCACAATTATGTAAGAACTCAGTCTCAAGCTTTAATTATTCAGGAGTGAAAAATGTTTTTTTTTCATTTGACAGTGTATCTTGTTCTTTCATGGTTTATTCTAAAAAACTTATAAGTTTAAAATTTATGTATTTCTTGAAATTTGTATAGTTAGTAGCAACACAGAAAAAATATTAGGTATTTAGAAGCCTTATTGTGACAGAAAAAACTATGTAATGCAATAAACAAAACAAGTACAGTAATTCACATGTTAATAAATATGTAGAAAATTTACTTGTAGACAAATTGTAGGTGACAGCATATTAAATATGGTACAATACAATTCTGTTTGTCTGTGACAAGCCAAAAGAACCATCTGGTTACTACATGTGGCACAGGAAAGCGCCAGACATATAACTGGTAAGTTTGTATTATATCAGGTAGAAACAATCATGTACACATACTGAACATGTATGACATTCACATAAGGCACCTTCGTGTACATTAAACTCAACTATTCATAACAGTCAATAATGAACACATGCCAGAAAAGACATAGTCTTGACAATTGTATTTCTACTTGCCAACATTTCAAAATTAAAGTGATGTGCCTCGATCTGTAGCTTTAAAATGTTTCTTTTAGCTTCTTTTAATAAACTTTCAACAAGATATTAATCAATAAAATAATAGTTTCATATAATTTATCAATTATTTCAACAATTCACTACAATATGTAGAGTGTACTGTCAGCTACCAAGATACTAACATTTATGAAGAACTTGTAAAATTTTAAATATAATTCATATTCTTGAATTTGATACTTATTAACACATTTTTCCAACCCTTGAAAATTAATTAAATTTAGATACATGATAATTAAACTGACTTCAAAACCTTTAAACCATAATTCTCTAAAAATATCAAGATATAAATGTTCAAATAAACAAATTCCTTGATCCTTTCAAACTATCCTTGGCATAAGGAAACAGATTATTCAACAGTGTATGCATGTACATTCTAAGTCCTAGACTGTTACAGTATGCCAAGTATCTGTTTTAAATCTATTTTTAGATTCTTACTTAATAAAGAACCAGATCAGTAAGTTAAGTCCTAATTCACAGGCTGGAAAAATTCCGGTATAAACTCACTATCAGTGTTTAATTAAGTTAAAATCTAAATACGTACATTATTGTGTAAAGACTGATACATTTATCATTTTATTGCATTTAGTCAGTCAATTAAGATAATGTTTCATTTTTTTCTCATTAATTTCAATTAATCTAGCAGAGTAACTTAAAAGTGTAGGAAATAAGTATACTTACAAAACAATTAATTAGTTATTAACTGAAGTGTCAAAATAAAAGTGATAAAAATATATCTTGAAAGGATTTTTTCTTCTATACACAAAGTATTAACTTAATGATGAATATTATTCAATCTGAATAAAATGTTTTAACACACCCTCTCCATCTCTTTTTCTTTTTATTGTTCCAATGAATCCCAATTTTAAGAAAGAGCATTAATTTCTTTAAAACAATTTCCTTTAAAACTATCATTCTGTTATATCTTCAGGCCTCCTTTACTAACTAAACATTTTCAAAATATTACTAGTAGTGGTACTATGTTAAGCAACTTTCTTACAAATATATCAGTCTTAGAAGAATTATTCTTCAGTAAACAAATTCACTACTGATCATTTCTCTTATGTTAGATTGTCTTGTATTGCTTACAATTCTGGGCACATTTTATCAAATTACTATATAAAAAAATATTTCCTTCACTTTTTTTATGCATGAACATGCATCAAAGATATGTTATGACATGTTATAATGTTACTGGCACAGATCGACTGTGTTAAGTTTCTGATGTGTATCATACCATAAAACATTACAGATAAGAAAATAAACACCATTAACACTTTTAATCAAGTATTCTTTTTTCCTTCATGATAATGACTTATTTGATTCCTTTATCCTTCCATAACCATACAAGTCATAGTAAGTTCGTATTTATCGCGATTTAGCTGCACATCTACATGTAAAAGCTTGCAAATTAATAAGCAAAACGATGGTATTAGGATATCAGTGACATTATTAATTTCATAAAATTAAAAAGCACGCCTTCCTACCATTTTTTAATTTAAAAGAAACCAGTCTCGACCATTAATATTATTAATTCAAACAAAATATAACAGGCAAGTAGTTAGAAATATTATTTATATATAATGTAAAAAAAGTCACCAGTCTATCTAGTATTTTAGGTATCCTTCCAGAAGGAATTCGTTGTTGATAAATTGTGAATGTGACCCCTGGTGTTCAGACTGAATTTTCAATCCACTTTCCTTTCAGGATTTTGAATAATCTTATTTAGTTGTGTTGAGTATTTTCTTCCTAATGTACCCTCAAATCAAAGTCTGTGTCACCAGTATACATTACATTCACAATCAGTAATTTAGTAATTAATAATCGCCTAAAACCGCACCATATTTGGCGTGAAAAGATTTTTCAACACAAACATAAATTTATATATATATATATTTTTATTTAACGTTTATATATGACCTAATTTCATGGATAAGCTTAATTAATCCATCTATCATCAGATCTAGTACACTAACCATTTTAGTGCTGCTAAACAAAGTCTAGGTTTTATTTACAAACAAATCACACACTTCAACAATACTAATTTTTTAAGCTCAACCAAATAAAAAAAACTACTTGCCCTGGATTTCAAATAATCCTCAATACTTCTCAGTGCCGAATCAGTCAATTTTACAAATATTAAGGATTTGTTATTAAATATGTTTCCCTGTGAAGAAAGACCATATTGCTGCCCTTCTATTAACGCCGCCATTTCAGTTTTACTCTACTATAATTCCGATTCCGTCAAGTGTATACAACTCAAGTAGGTCTTTACACTAAATAGCCAATAGGAATTCATGAGGCGGGTTCACTACAACTTAGGGGAGAAAAACTACGAAACCGCAAAATTAAAGTCAGAATATAGTAGTGTCATGGTATTTTGGTTACGTCACAATTGGGTCACTTAGAAACTGTCACTAACTTTCTAGTACTTGATTAGAAATGTTCCTTTGTTTTCCATTAGAGAAAATTCCATTAATCATAAATTCATAATGATTTTTTTAACTTTAGAAATACATATTATATTTACCAAAGTAAATAAACAAACGCCATAGCAAAAATTAATTAGAACACAGTGTTCAGGATTACTGAAAAACGAAATCAAATAAGTTAAAACATTAAATCTGTTATAAGCTGCT
>NW_013669769.1:0-9563 GCF_000517525.1 Limulus polyphemus
GCCAAGATACGGGATAGTTCTAGAAACGTGGCGTCACTGTAGTCATGTGACTCGCTGACGCAACAATATTTTGTTCTACTTAAGAGAGCTGAACTTCAATTGTTTTTTTACAAAATAATCCAAAAGAACCCACCCAACAGTAGAAACTATTATATAAATATTTATGTAAAAACACATTTATTATAGTTATCTGAGCATTTTATCAAGTACATTAAAACAAAATGGAAACTTAATTATTAAGTGGTGTCACATGTTTGATTAACGAATTATTAAAATACAGAAACTTAAAGTGTGCTTTTATGGAATATGTTTCTATACTATAGAAAATACTTACATTATTTGAAATAAACCAAGAATTAGCACAACTTATCATGGAAGGTGTAATAGACTATGTTTTATCTGTCCACCCCATGATGGCTCAGGAAAAAGCCTAAGGTTTATATTTTTGTTATAATGTTTGAAATTGAATTTTGATACTCGTAGTGAGCAGAGCACAGATAACTCACAGTGTAGCTTTGTGTTTAACAACAAACAAATAAAAGCATTGTCTGTTCTAGTGCTTTAAACAAAACGTTAGTTTTGCTCGAGCTGAATCAATGCAATACCCTTTACCTAAACTTTTTTCTTTTTTTTCCAAATGATGTGTAATTTATAGGCTTGAAATTCCTTAATACATCAAAACTTTTATCATAACTTTTTGTAGAAACCTGTCTCATTGAAACCAGAGCTAGATGTTTGTTGGACTAATGCCATAAACACTGGGAAGACACATGACTGCATTCCCATTGAAGCTACTGCTCCACTGTATATTTTGTATACATCAGGAACCACAGGGACTCCAAAGGTTAGTTTTTAGGATTCAGCAGTGTTGTACATTAGTAAATCTTTGTTGATGCATAGCACAGAGTATATTATTCATTACCTATTACTATTATCAGTACTTTAAACTGTGTAGTATGATCTTTAGATGCTACATTATACCGATAATTTTTATTTGGTGTATTTATGATTATCCGCGTACATGTGATTTCATACCTGTATCTGCATTTGAAATCATAATATTGTTTGTTAATGAAAATTATCTAGAGCAGAAGAGTGGAACATAAAAACAAATGTTAATTTCTGGTGAATTGGAAACTTAATTTTTTTGGTGGTGAGGGGGGGACATTTATGGAGCTAAATATAATTTAAACTGAAACTCACAAAGACCATCTAGCACTTTTGTATTGAAAATGAAAGTAAAAAATAGAGCAATATTTTATATAGTTCGAGTAAGCACGACCATCTCACTGAAAGTACAGATAAAAAGAAAAATATGATAATTAAACAGGTGTGTTCACCTGCAAGGTTTTTTTAAAATCTGAATGGCGTGTTATTTGATATTTGAGAGAAATGGTCAAGTCAGAGACTCCAAGGTTTGGGTATTGCTTAAAGCTGTTGACCAGATGGGGACAACCAGTCAATGGCACAGCAACCTATTATAGCTACTCTTAACTGAACAGCTGGATTGACTCAGTTCTACAACACTCCCAAAGTTTCAAGTGCAAAGTGTGTTCAGCAGCATATCATGGGAATGAATCTTGGGCCTTCTTTTGTGCAGTTTTAAAGATGTTTTAGTTTTAAATTATTTAAAATTAATCTTGTATTGTAAAAATAAGAAATGTCAAAGTTTACAAGTAATGAGCAAATAATCGAAATAACTATGATACTGACTTCTATATGTCTACATTACCAGATGGATCAGCAGTTATTTTAAAGAGTTACAACACCAAAATTCTGGATTACATTTCACACAGTGGATAGAGTATCAGGGTTACATTTCACACAATGGACAGAGCACAGATAACCAAATTCATAGCTTTTAACTAAATAAACAAACAAACAAACCATATATCTTTTACATTTTTATGTATTTTTTTTTAAACAGTGGTAACAAAATATTTTTTGTTCAACTAGTTCAAAAGTATAGTCATGTGTTTTATACATTTTTGTGCACATTGTTTTTATTATCAAGAAGTTTAAGAAAAACAAAAATGGTTTGCTGCATAATTTAAATAATTCTTTAATATTGACAATCACTGATGTTGCTGTATTAAATTTTATTCTATCTATTCCAGTATATGAAAATATCTTCATAAAATTTTAAGAAGTGGCATGTCCATAACAGATACATAAAGAAAACCATGTCAGTTGTCAAAATAACTTAGCAGACACAATATAACAGAGAGAAAAAAAAACATACAAGAATAAAATAGAAAATAAAAAATGCCCTTTATGTCTTGGTTTACCCTTTCCCCAGCAGGAGACCAGATTATTAAGAATGTCAGGACAGTTTTTTTTTGTTAAATTGAAAGCTCAACACATTTTGTCAACATATGTTTTATTTAGATCATTTGTCATAGATTTTATGCTGAGAAATTAGAGTTTTATGTTGTTGTTGTTTTTTTTTTTTTGCTTTACCATATCAAAGATTTTTCCATTTATTGTGGACAATGATATCAAAATTCTTTAGTTAAAAGACTGATGTTTATGTAATGGCTCCAGCAGTGTATTATTTACACATTTCTTTATGTTTGTTTACTTAAAAAATGACTGTAGAAATGTTGTTGTTTATCTTGTCTTAAAAAGGTAACTAAATCTATAGTGCCTAAAACATTGTAGAATATATTGGATCCATACAATAGTCATAAGAAAATAAAATTGACACAATTTGATATTTTCAAGTCTTTAAGATATAATCTCTAAAATGGAATGAATATAACGTGGAGAAGATAAAAAGATATTATGGAATAAAGAATTTTCCTCGTTATTCATTGACAGTGGGCTGATGTTTGTCTATATTAATTTTTTTCCTAGGCAGTGGTTCGACCTACTGGAGGTCATACCGTTAATTTGCATTGGACTTTAAAGTACGTTTATGGAATGAATAGTGGTGATACCTGGTGGGCTGCTTCAGACCTAGGTTGGGTGGTTGGGCATTCATATATATGCTATGGTCCCCTGATATCAGGGCTAACTACAGTAATTTTTGAAGTAAGTTGATTTAATTCAAAATATCATTCATGGATATTACTATTTGATTAAGTTTTGCTACAATAATTAGTTGTTAAAAATAATAAGTGGTCGAAATATTTTTTACTTTTCTAAACAACTTACAAAAATAACTTAAAGAGTGTCAATCAGTAAATTTTATATTATCAAACTTTATGTAAGTAAAATATTTTTTACTGTTCTAAACAATTTACAAAAATAACTTAAGGAGGTCAGTCAGTAGATTTTATATTATCAAACTTTATGTAAACAACTGTTCTTGCATCATCCCAGCATTCAGTTTTTACAATGAAATCCTGGAGATGTTAATAGTCTTCATGCACTGTTTTAAGTCTGTTACAGCACAGTAATCTCTGGGGCTGAGCATGGCTCACTGGTTAGCTTGAGCCAGACTATAGATCTGCTGATCCATCACATCCCATTACTGCAAAAAATAAAATTGTGCTCCATATTTTGGGTTGTGGGTGTGTTATGAGGGTGATGGTCAAATCCCACTATTCACTCAGACAGTAGTAGCCCAAGAGCTTGTAGTAGGTGTTGTTGTACTACTTTCCCCTCAAGTCTTTCTATTCAAAATTAGGAATGGCTAGCTTTACATGAATATCTCAAAAACAAACAAACAAAATAGTTCTTGTTTAGCCATATCCTTTCAATTTTGAATTTAATTAAAGTAAGTATCCAAAATCTTTTGTTGGTTTTTGTTATAAACCAAAATATTGTGTTTAAGTTATGCCATTTTCCAAATGTACTTTCAGAGAAAACTTTTTTTTTTGTCTTGGAGAATAATAATCATTAGTTTCAGTGTTCTCCTGAGGACTGTGCTCTTTCTTTTCTATACTGTAGTAGCTTACTGGGAGTTTCTAAATATTTCGTAGAGCTAACATTTATCAATCTTTTTAGTTAATTTGATAAAAGTGAGATTGCTGCTTTTGTGAGTTGTTTTTCTGTAGTGTTAGGAATTACTTCATAAATTTGATCATTTAGCTTATCTTGCTTTCATGGATGTAACAGTTTTCCTACTACTATGTTAGAATTGTTTGCTTTGCTATTGTAATATCAACTTATTCAGCTATTATGTATCTACTAGTCCAAATGGATCTATAATCATTGTGGCTAATATTTAAAATTTTGTTTCATAGATTGAAACTGAAGTAAGGACAGAAAATAAAACAATTCAATCACTTTGTTTGTTTCTTTCATTGTATTTTGTCAAATGATGGATTTCACATTACATACAAGTCCTTGTTTGCAGTATTTCTTTGCATTACGATAATTTTTTAATTTTTGCTGATTATCCACAGGGTAAACCTGTTGGCACTCCAGATGCTGGCACATATTTCAGAGTTATCCGTGATCACCATGTAAGAGGTATGTTTACTGCACCCACTGCACTGCGAGCAATAAGGAAAGAGGTAAGCTAACACAAGTTCAAGAATCACCTTGTGCACTCTAGTTGAAAATCTAAAATATTTATAAGATAGTTTTGCTTGTGATATCTTATTGTATATATTCCTTGAAATCAAATGACCATCCAAAACACACTTGTGAAACTTGAATTCCTGGCATGGCCTGGTAGTTATGGCATTTGAATTGCAATCTGTAATAGAAAGTTTGGATCCCTTCACTGAAAATGTTCATCCTTTCAGCCATGGGAACATTATAAGGTGAAGGTCAATGCAACTATTCATTGTTAGAGTAGCCCAAGAGTTGGCAGTGGGTGGTTTTACTAGCTGCCTTCCCTCTATTCTATCGCTTCAAAGTTAGGGACATGTAATTTTGTGCAAAATAAAAAAAACTTGAATTAGAAGTTATTATGAGAATGAAAAATTAACCACTTAAAGTAAATAAGTAAGTTTTTTAAGTGTAATTTTAAAAGCCATACAATGACATTACTTAATTAATTGTCAATGAAAAAGCTATGCTTTCAGTTATCAACCAGATCTGCAAAACCATAGTATATAGAAACTCTGACTAAAAACTAGCAATATAACAAAGTATTTTTATATAAGAATAGTATGATAGATTATACTAGTATAAATAGCATATTTCAAAATTAAGATTAGCATTAAAGAATGAGTGTGTCGAATCCCAGATGGGTGTTAAATGTATTTGACATGAAGGGTCACTTTTGATCATGTGAGTGGGATCATAACTTGAAAATAATTTGGTACTGTAGATCTAAATGAACAATTAAAAATCAGAGATATATTGTTCAGATAAAGCCTGTAGCATTTTTACATAACAGTAAGTCCAATTTAGTTGTAGTTTATCAAAACTATCATTGAAACATGTAGGAAAGCATAAAATTACATATCGTAATAAAACAGTCTACTGAAGATTGCTGCTAGAAAGCTAATGATCATTATTACCTAATATTTTAAACTTTACAAAGAATATTAGTGTAAAATAGAATATTTGATTTGTTTCACTATGAGATAAAAAACACTTAATGCAGTTCCAAGGCTGAGACCTTGCCAAGCTGTTTCAGACATGGAGGAAAACACAAGTCAGCCATTTATTGTTTTAAATAATTGGTCTCTCATTACAAAATAACATGCAAATATTTTATACCTTACTCTCCAATATTGTGTATTTCATATTTAAAAAATTCTTAAATTTCTCTATGTTCTGATTTTTGAACAATCTAAATCTGATGGAGGTCATGTGACAAATTTAACTTGAGGTGTTACTTTTGTTCCATGATCAGTGCGAGAATTTATTTACAGTTCCATGAGAGTTGTGCTGTGTCCTTTCTTGACCTTGTGGAAATAGTGGCGATACCATATAGCTGTCACAAACAAAGATATTTTTGTATCCCAGTGCCCTTTCCTGATTGGTCAGTTGCAAGAAGAGTGTGCTTTGTGATATGCAGTTTTGGCATTTTTAGAGAGAATTAGTTTTACCTTTGAGAAGGACAGTTCATTATTTGAAAGAGAACCAAAATTCACTTGCAGAAGTCCCATCCCTGTTTCATGCTATTCCTGTGCTGATTGTGTATGTTTCAACAAAACCTTTTTTCTTTACTTTCTTGCCACTTTGATGACAACTCGTATTCACTATTCATTTTTTTTGTACAACAGTAAATAAAGTGCTCAATTTTATTTTTATTTTGACTTCTATGTTGTGCCGTGTGTATTTTATTCCACTTGTCACAAATCACTTTATATTTCTTTTTGGACATTAGATCCACAAACCCCTTGTTTATATGGAAATGAAATAGCTCTATTCAGTTATAACCTTGAATTACCACACATTAAAAAAATTGGGCACATTGCACATAACCTTGACAGAGGGAAAACTTTTACAAAAGTAAATATAACTCATGCATTCCAATAGATGCCATTAGATGACAACTCTGAGTAGCAACTAATACCTAATAATAAACATGCACCAGGGACTATTTCAATACAACAGATTACCATTTGGAGTTTCATTGTCCCTACAATTTTTCTGTAAATAGCGAACAGTTTAATTTCAGTCATTCCACGTGTAGTTGGATACCTGCATAATATTCTAATTACATGAAAAACAGAGGCAGGTCCAACAAATATTTGTCTTTAGTTAGCATACACCAGTGCTAGAATGAACTTCAGCTCTGTGAAATTCTTTGGGATGAGAAATTCTCACAGCCATACATATAGTTTGTGCAACTGGGTGTAGGCCATCAGCACTAATTCTAAGATCCAGGTAAGTTACTCCTGCAGCATGAGAGAGATATTTTTTACATTTTAGTGAACACCTGCTTTTAACAAACATCTAAGAAATTCTTTGTAATTCTTAGGTATTCTGGAGGAACGTCCTAAGAAAAGACATTTAAGAAAGTAGAGGAAGTTTTGCATTCTTCTTGGATTTTGATGCATCTTGATGCGAAGAAGGATTTATTTATGGCCTATGATGCATCACAAATTAATATGAGTTAGGTGTGGTGCTGTCACATCAATAAGATGAAGGGTCAGAATAATGTATTGCTTTTCTGTCAAGAACTTTAATGTCTGCAGAAAGAGGGTATTCTCAAATAGACAAGAAGGGTTTGGTAGTAGTGACAAGCATAAAAAAAATTACATCAATAAGTTTGTGGACACTATTTCACCATTTGTACAGATCACAAGCCATTACTGAGTCAGATTAATGAAACAATGTATGGCATCAGAATGAATATAGCATTGGGTTTTGAGGCTAGCAGTATATTAATATACTAGTGTGTATAAACCAGGAATAGAACATGCTGACACTTATGCACTTGGTCATCTTCTGTTGTCTGTGTTATGCACTCTACACCACATGTTGTCCTGAGGACATTATCCACCTTATGGACCAAATTTAGGTAATCTCAGTAAAAGCAACCCAGATTAAAAGGTGACCTGGAACTGATCCTGTGCTTTCTTCAGTGAGAAAATTTGTGCTACTAGGATGACTGAAGAAGGTTGAAAAAGAAGATTTATATTTAGGTCAGGAAAGAAGAGTTTAGTGTGCAGGATTGGGTGTCTTTTATAGGGTGTACAGGTTGTGATATCATCACCATGCTAAAAATAGGTCACACAAAATTTACGCAAAGGCCATTCAGGGGTTTCTCATATTACAAGCTTGATCGCAAGTTATGGCTAGTGGCCAAATATGGATTCTGATATTAAAATGAAGGTAAGAACAAGTAGCCCATATCAAGAGTGTTGTAAGTTACATATTCAAGCACCACTACATCCTTAGGAGTGGTCAACTCACTCTTAAACTCGTATCTAAATTTTGGACATTTTGGGGGGAAGACATTTTTGATCATCATTGATGCACGTTGATAATAGCTGGATATGCATTCCATTACTAAGGTAACATCTTTGACCAAGACTGAGAATCTAAGGCATATTTTTGACACTCATATGGTCTATCAGAAAATATAGTGATGAGCAATGGGTGTTTTTTTACAAGTGCCAACTTTTAAATTTTTATGGAATGGAGTGAGATTTTCCATACATGCATGACACTATACCATCCATCAGTTAATGAGGTTGCTAAAAGGCCCTGTGCAAATTAATGCTGATATGAAATCCTTTTTAGATTTGTTGAACCCGGATATAGATGATCAAGTACAGAAAAATTAAATGAGGCACAAAAGTAGTAAAGACAATCATGCTAAGGCCTGGAAGTTATGACCAGGAGAATCATTCTAAGGCCAGGAAGTTATGACCAGGAGAATCATGCTAAGGCCAGGAAGTTACAACTAGAAGAATCATGCTAAGGCCAGGAAGTTATGAACAGGAGAATTATGCTAAAGCTAGGAAGTTATGACTAGGAGAATTATGCTAAGACCAGGAAGTTATGACCAGGAGAATTATGCTAAGGCTAGGAAGTTATGACCAAGAAAATCATGCTAAGACCAGGAAGTTATGACCAGGAGAATTATGCTAAGGCCAGGAAGTTATGACCAGGAGATTTTGTATGTGCAAAACATTTTGGAAGCAGGAATCCCTGGATGCCGGAAATAGTGATAGAATAAAGAAACCTTATATCACTCACAATTCAGTTGGAGAGAGGGGGGTATCTTCAACATCTGGACCATCTAAGGATGTGTCATTAATCTCCTTGTGGGTCCCAGGATTTTTCTGAACTAGATCTTTCAACTGCAGATCATGCCAGGCATTCCTGCATAAAGGCCACCACAGAAACAGTTAACTTAACCCCTGTTTCTTTGTATATACACTCCTAGGCACCCTCCAGATAATCAAGTGTCCTCAGATTCCTCATCAGGACAATGTAAATATGTGAGGATGAGGAAGGAACCAAATCACTTGAACTAATGAAGGACTATTATTGTTTTTATGGTTTAGATGCTACATTTTATTAACTGTTAATATTATATCATAGAGAGTATTCATATTTTAAAAAGGGATAGTAACAGCTGAAGTTGTTTTTAATATTTAATTTTGTTAGGAGAATTGTAGCTGCTGCTGCCTCTTTGTTGTTACACGTGTTCTCCTTAATATATTATTTTAGTGTTGGCACATGTATTATTGATCCTGAAATTAAATGGTCTTGTAATGACTGATGCTAAAGTTATTATGCTTAATTTGTTTTAATGTATACCCTGTGGTTAGCATACTGACTGTGGGTGCAAGGATCTGTGGTTCATCTGCCATTACAGCCTAGAAAAAAAAAATCCATTCTGCACTTTGAGATCGTGGGTGCATTATAAGAGTGATAGTCAAATATCACTGTTTGATTAGAGTAGCCCATGAATAGGCAGTGGGTTGTCTTACCTAGCTGCTTTACCTCTAGTCTGTCACTTCAAAACTAGAGACAACTGATACAGATAGCCCTTGAGTAGCTTGGTCCAAGATTCAACAATAACAATATACTGCATAAAAGATTAAAATGTTCTTGATCTAAACATGTGGTTGTTTAAGAGCTTACAGTAACCAATGACCTAAGTACATGACATTTACTTTAACTCTGTAGGATAATTTCTTACTGATTGTCACATAGTCCTCATATATATATATATATATATATATATATATATG
>NW_013669769.1:10563-20330 GCF_000517525.1 Limulus polyphemus
TATATATATATATATATATATATATATATATATATGTGTGTGTGTGTGTGTGTGGTATGTGAAAGTCTATAAAAGTAAAATTGCCAATAGCTATAATGTTCTGTAGTTAGAGGATTATATTACATCATAAAATCTGTTTGAATACAGTATCAACAATGTTTGCTATACTAAATTTCTCATTCAAATGTTTTTGCTGGAGGTATCCATGTTAACTCCATGTCACATGAGCAGGTACTGCAGTTGTTGACCTAAACACATACTGTAAAGCTCAAACTGATATAGTACTGTGGGATTTTTTTCAAGTCAGAGAAAAGTAACAAGTGTTTGAAACACTTTGATTAATATTTTCAGTTTAATTTTGTATCTAAAAATGAGCAATTATTTTTGTTCATACATTATGTATTTCTTTCAAAACAAGGTACTAGTTCAAAATGAAAAAGTTTATTAAAACTGTAAAAATAGAATTAAATAAAACTCAGAATGAAAACCTAAGACATTTCTGACAATGCATATGTTACATCAAGTCAAGGATATGAATAGTTATGGTTTTAAGAATTAGAAAATTAATTGATTAAATTATGAGATGAGAATAACTTTCTGAAATGACTTGATTACTTCCATTTTACGTCACAAATAAAAATATTTCTTAGATATATTTGATTTTGTATGAATTCTTCACTAATTGCTTATGTTGTTTTATCTTTAGGATCCAGAAGCCTTCATAGGAAAACTGTACAACACTTCCTGGTACTTTAGTATTTTTTGTTAATTGATATCGTATACCCTTCAATGTAGGGAATGATCATTGGATGGTACCTCCTTTGCCTGTAAATTTTAGTTTAAGGCTGGGGCAAAGATGTACACATGCATGCATGAGAGAGAGAGAGAACAAAGTAACACTACCATTACACATACAACTTTAGGCTATGGGGAATCTTTTGTGTATTGATAATGCATCATCTTATGTGAGATTTGGTATATTAAACATGTATGTGAATATATTTAAATATACATCATACAACTTTTGAGACCCTATTCAAAGTGCAAATGAGGGCCTTCTTTCAGCTCTAGTAATAATTGCTAAAATAATAATAGGTCAGCTAGAATTTGTACAGTCTTGTATGTCTGTTAAAGAAGTAATTAGCAAAGTTAGCTGTAACCCAGAAACAATAAAACAGCACATAGGTGGAAAAGTTAACCCAAATTCATTCTTAATGTAACATTTTGAAGACAAAATGAGGCATGTTTGGAGGGGGGCTATATTGAAGTATGGGCACACAAGCCTAAACTGACTTTGTACATAGAAACTACTTGTTATTTAAAATTAACCTTAAGAATTGTAGTGTGAATTGTTAATACTAAGTAACTGACATTAAACTATGTGTAAAAATTGTCATAGAGTAAACCCATTAATACTGTTCAACCTAGGTTGTCCTATCACATTACAGTGTGTATTTCTTAATGGAAGTTTGATATTTCTCATTCATTGATTAACAGACAATGTTTTATACAGTTGGCTTAATATATTGTCGTTTGTTAACTATGGTATTATATATAGAGAGTTTGTGTTTTTTTTTTATTTTTCACTTTTTTAAGATGAGAAGGTTCAGAGATCTCAGTAATTGTGTTCTTTTCTAGTCTGCAGTATCTATTTGTAGCAGGAGAACACTGTGATTATGAAACCTTGGAATGGGCTAGAGATAAATTAAAAGTTCCTGTCTTGGATAATTGGTGGCAAACAGGTAAAGGAATAAATGAAATGACATTTTTAAAAGGCTATGAACTGAAATTTTTCATTCAATGTGCATTAGATTGTTGAGTTTTTGTGCTTTTTTTAACTTGCTTTGCCAGTAATTGTAAAAAGAAGTTGAGTAAAGCTGTGTTTCTTGCATATTTTATGTTTATTATGCTTAGTATTGGGGATCTGTTGTATAGTTATGAATAAACATAATATTCATACCACCATAGCAAAGTTAGTTTTTCAGTGATTTTAAATGTTTCTATGCATTTTATGTGGTTATTAGGCAAAATCTTCCTGTCTTATAGGTTCCAAGACTACCTGTGAAGAAAGACATAACAGTCTATTCTTGTACTTAACCATTTTGGTATTTAAAGGATTTATTAATTTTTTAACGATATATGAACATTTTTGTTAAACTTCCTAAATAAAGTTTAAGTTTTGTTTTTGTTTTTTAGGCAAGAGTATCATCCACAGTCATTGCAAACAAAGGAAATAAATTCATAATAATTTACTACAAGATAACTGAATCATAAAAATTACTTGAATGGTAAAAGTTTGTAGTTTGTTTAGATAGTAACCATGCATGATCTTTAGTGTCTTCACTTCAGAAACAGGATCTCCAATGACAGCCACCTGTGTAGGGCTTGGCAACAACCTATATCCTCCACGAGAAGTCAGTGGAATGCCAGTGCCAGGCTGGGATGGTGAGTATACTACAGAGCAATAGGATTTTGGTCTCTTAGGCTTAAATGTCATGAAATTGTTGCTTTTTGTTTTTATCATGCTAACAGATTTCCACGTAATGTAGAACAACAATGTTTTTAATATAACTCCCTGAAAAGTATGTGTATGAAGGATTTCTAAACATTTTTATCTTTAAATCCATCTTGACAGTATGACTATACATATATATATAAGCCATGCTGGGCCTCCTTACTCAGTATTATAAAATTTTCCAACTGTTTCTTAATTTGCCACTTTTTAATTGTCTTTTCAGAAGCATTCATAAGTGAATAGATATAATATCTGAACTTAAAACCTAGAAACGTGCTTATTCAACTTTCATTCTGAGCTCTGTTTTACAGTAATGAAATACACCAGTAAACTGTATGGTGTAAGAGCGTAAGACATCAAAACTGGCAACTTATGGTTTACTTTATGGTATCACGTATGATAAAACATTACAATAAGGCTAGAAATACTTGTAAAACTTTTCACGTTGTTTACTAAAGCTATTATATATTGGGTTATTAACAAAAACAGTGCATATTATAATACATTCTCAAGTGAATTATGTCTTTTATAGGGGCATTTTACTTTCTCAAGAGCTCATTATTGTAGCAGATTTCATTCAGTATCAGAGCTCATTGTTATAGCGGATTTCATTCAGTGTCAGAGCTCATTGTTGTAGGGGATTTCATTCGGTATATAGCTCATCTGGTAGGCAGGGTTTAGGGTTATGATACTTTTCAGTTTTCTTTGAAACACTAATTATGTGTGTCATCATAAAAGACATTAACTATGTAATATTTTTAATGCTGAAGCTGACAATTTATCCTTTTCTAAGATAACAGATGTCTAACATTACAATAAAACTGAATATTTTAAAGAATGTTATGCTTAATTACTCCATTAGTGATATCAGTAGCATTTCCTCCAATATTCTCATTGTTCTATTCTATAGCCTAATGACATATCATATGACAAGGAAGCATTCGCTGAAAGTGTCCTAGAACAAAAAATAACATTATTTTTATACCGGGCCAGTTACTAACACTATTTTGAACCTTACTTTGGTGTTTTATTACATTTGATGTCATTGAAATGCCCCTGTTATTTATTCATATATTTAATTCATAATTATTTACTCCTTGTAGTGTTTATTGTTAAGCACAAAGATACACAATGGGGCCCACCACAGGTATCAAAACCGAATTTTTAGTATTATAAGCTTTCCACAATTACCAGGGATGTAGTGTGGTGTGGATGTGTGGGCACGATGTACCTGTACTTTTTTTTAGCCAGAGTGCCATTCTGCTACTATTTCAAACGATTCCCACCTTATGGTAGATTTTACATTCAGGCACCTCTTTGTATAGCATTGCATCACTGACAATTACAAATGTTAATGTGTTGGTTTAATACTTAAATCTGACACCATTTTCTGGTAGATAATATTTCCAAAACATTACAGCTTCACTGTTGAAAATTATTATTTTAATTAATTTGATAATTATGATAAAATTTCTGACATATATAGTCACATTGTTCTTTGTACTGATGAACTGAACAAATGATATTAATCTGGATGTTTTAATTTAACTTGCATTTTAAGTCTAACAATTTAAAAAGTGGGAAAACATTTTGTCTAACATTTAACTGATAACAATGTACTGTTTCAAGTGGGGGTGGGAGGATTCAGTGCTCAGTTGGAAGGAGAATTGCTTAGTTTTCAATAATATATAGCATGGATGGGATTAGGTTTATATGCCTAGTTATTATTGGCATGAATATAATAATTGATGGTGTAAGAGATGTAACTGTAATGTCACATATTTATGTGGTTCTGTGTCAAATTTAGTGTTACTATATTACTGGTTACATTTTAGTGAGATGATCTCATGTAAGTATCTCTAGTATCAATTAGTAATTAATGATATATGTGTTATATTTTTAACATGTTTGTTGATATGCCCAATAGATGTTGGAATATATATTGAATTCCAATTCTGGATATGTATTTATTAATTTCTGAGATTTTCTTGGAAATTTTTAGATTTTGACCAATATTGGTATATGATTATTTATACAATTAAAATGGTTTAACTCATTGATATTAACACATGAAATGTTCTTCTATGCTAAAAGTAAGTGCAAGTTGTATCTACATCTGTTTGAATTTTAAGAAGTTTTTATTTTTGAAATTGATTAATGAGAAAAATATTAAGAATTGCTCATAAGTTTGAAATTCTATATGCTGTTTTAACCCCAAAACTATATTAAGAACAATAAATTTTTATAGAATTTGTTATTTTTTAGACTAAACTAATGTCCATCAAAGTAATTTGGCACATTAAACCCAATTTTAGCATAGTATGTGTAAGTTGAAGAAAATTTAAAGTTATTATATTTTGTAATTTTTTGAAATAACAAAACCAGCTGCTGAATATTCATTTTAATATTAATGAAGAACAAGAAATCTGATTAACTAAAAAGCCGCAATCTATTGGCAGAATTTTTTTAAGAATACAAACGTTGAAGCTCTAATAGATTATAAACTAGATTTAATATATATATATATAGACAGGAATATTTTGTTTTTCAAAGTACAAGTTGTTCATGAGGAAAAGCAATCACCTGCCAAACCTGGAGAATTGGGTCGTATATTAATAAAGTAAGTAGTTCTGTAAATTTCTGGTAACTATTTTGTTATTCTCTTTTAAAAGTTTGATGAAGCTACAAAGACAAAAAATTAGTCAAAATAAAATGCTCTTTTATAAGTATCTGGAGAATAAAGGTCATTTTTTTCTAACCTTTTTATCAAAATAATTCTAGTTACTAAGTACGTCTGGAATATTTCACAATTTTTAAGTGAACTGTGGCCCCTTTATAAATAAGGTAATTTCTCTGGAAGATGTGGTTAGTTAAACAATATTTATATACACATCACAAGCCTATCTAGCATCACAAGCTGCTATGTATGAGAAGTGACTGAACTAATTTCAATAAAATTTGGTATAGGAACTTGTATGGATTCCCCAAAGATCCTATTTAAACAGCATTCATTTCAATTTTAACACCATAATGTCCTAAATGAGAGACCAGTTGAGTGAGGAGGTAGGTAGCAAGATATATGAAACCAATGCCAAATGAAAGTACCTTTGTATCAAATGAATGTTTTGTGTGCTACAGCTCACAATAGAGGAAGGGGTGGCTCATGCCCCTATTTATGGTAGTACCAGTTATCTTTTCTAATAGTATGTAAAGAGACATACTACTCTTAGTAAAGCTTTATTTAGTTAAAAATAACATATTATTTCTCTATATATTCTCTTTTTTATATATCATAAAAATTCCAGATAAACTCCTTTTTTTTATTCAAACATCAATGAAATGGAAACTAGCACTGCAATACTTGCAACACTGTGTAAAATATTATTGAAAACCCAAGTTGTTTCATTATGAAAAATTTTTATTTGGTCAATATTTGTAGCTTGTCATACTTTTGTACAATTTTTAGTAAAAAATCATATATGTATGATATTTAGTTAGTCTGTAATAATTTATTAATATAATATGTTTTGTTTCTTTCAGTAACAAAACATTTTTTGTGCAGGTTACCATTACCTCCAGGATCATTTTCTACTTTGTACAAGAATGAAGAGAAGTTCAAAGAGATCTACTTCACAAAATACCCTGTAAGTGATGATGGTTGTAACTATATCTTGAACTTCTAAGGGCCTTTAAGCACTAGAAATTTGTTAGAAACTACAAATACAGGTTTTTTATTTTTAATTAAGTGCAAGTGGTGAGAGGAAACTAAAAATCAGTCACAAGTGTTATCAAGTGTTACTACATATACCCTAGGCTTACTTAATATTAAATAGCATTAAGAATTTGATCATCTTTTGTACATCTAATATTATAAGAAAAGTCATTGGTTGAAGAGCAGCCTTAAAGCTGCAGAAGCACTACCAACCAAGCACCAGAATAAAAACAAGCAATGATTCAAAATGTTTTATTAAAGTTATATATTTTTTGTTATCTTTCAGTGTGTAGGCTTGTCCATATCACTGTAATATCTATTTCAACTTAAAATATTTTCTTCCTGGTTCAGGAAATCACATTAAGGTAATGGATTAAGGATTAATAAACAAAATATTTTGAAACATATATGCACATAAATTTAACAGATCACATTAATCTACTATCAAGGCAAGCAATTAGTGCAACGTTAAAATATAAATAAAGTGCAAAGTTCCTTACTTTCACAAACTCAAATATAAGTGATTCTTATTTTTTTATGTGTAATTCATCCATTTATGAATATTAAAAGTATTGTATGTTATAACATTGCTCTAATTGCAGAAATGAAATATACAAATTTAAGAAACTTGTTGTCAAATGTGACAAACCTAAGCCTTCAGCTATACAAGTTTGGAAAAAGTCTCATCTTTAACTGAATGTGCACAGGCTTGGTCCATTGGACTCATGTTGGAGAAGGAATATTGACTATATTTCAAAATTTATTATGTATATTTACATAAAATGTGGCAAACTTTTAATAAAATGTACAAGTAAAATTATATGAGTTACAAAGTTATTAGTACTCGGACATGTCTGTGGATTGACATCAGTATAATTCAGGCTCTGACAAGTTGGAATGCAAGGTGATGTTCACGTAAAGAATAAAAATAATTTTGTCCGTCATATAGTTTGCATACTATAATTGCATAACCTCTACAACCCTAGTATTCGTGAATATTTTATCTGGTATTTACTCTTCTGTACCAAAAAACATTGCTAAATCAGCAATGTAGGGTAAAATTAACAGTTGATAACTCTAACATCAAATGCACAATATTATGTTGACTGGCACTCTAAAATGTCATGGCTTGTGCACTTTGACCATCATCCAAGTGCATAGGTTAATTCATTCACTAGAATGGGTCATATAGATATACCACAAATTAGGCTTAATGAAATGCATAATTAGTTCTGGAATGAAGAAAAAAATCTTTAAAACAAAAAGATCATTGGCAAAAAATACCAAATATTATAATTAACTGTTTATCTATACAGATCTTGTTTCTTCATTGCATCGTAATAATATTAACTTATGGCTCCATTTCTCTATTTTTTATTATTATCATTATATAATACAAAGTAATCAGTGTGTGTGTGTATATATATATATATATATAGTGGGAATTGTATGACACTACCAGAATCAATTAATGTAATTGTATTGGATATAAACACTGACAGTATGCAGATGGAACTTTTCTTGTTGAATTTATAAATAATCAGCGTAATTCCCAAACATATGAGGTATGCCAATATTAATGTGCATATCTTTGTGATTTTTAAAGAGAGAGCAAGTACTAAATACTTTTTTAAATAAGTCTCAATATTCCAGGGCTATTATGATACTATGGATGCTGGGATGATAGATGAGTATGGCTTTATTAGTGTCTTGTCTCGAGAAGATGATGTCATCAATGTAGCAGGACATCGTCTTTCTACTAGTGCCTTGGAAGAAGTAAAAGATAATTCTTTACATCTTTAAATGAATTTTGGTGTAAACAGAATATTAGCCATTTATACAAGTAACTGTAAGGGAATACATAAAGAAAAACACCTCATTTGTACAAGTAACTTTACAAAGAGATAAAGTTGTGTAAGATGCTGCACACAAAAGTTTCAGTTCCAATTATTTTGTTTTATGTCTCTTTTGTATTTGAAATTTTGGGATAAAATAGTTTTCTTTAAGCTAGATCTTTTGTGTCAAACTTCTGTTTTTAAAATTGGTGACAGTGACATGCTAGTGGGATTTCTTAACATACATCTTGTATTAATCTGCTCTAAGAATGACCATTTCTATTTTAGCAGATTTAAATTCATATTGTATGTAATGTAAACAAACTATCTACTAGTAAGCTATATACAAATGTCACTTTTAGCAGTAAGAATCATCAAAATTTGCTACTGAAAGGAAACATTTCACATTTTTTCAGGCAATCATGAGCCATCCTGATGTAGTGGAATGTGCAGTTTTTGGAGTCCCTGATGCATTGAAAGGAGAAGTTCCACTGGGACTCTATGTGATGAAAAATGGTGAATATAACATGATATCTTAAAATCAAAGGTTTTTATCTGCATTTATATGTGCCTGTGTGTGCACAGGAGCATGCAAGACAAGCTCAATTGGATAAGATAGATGGTTCTGACAAAGATATGGTGGTGATATGTACTTACTGCAAGATTTTAATGAAAGGGATTAACTGAAAATATAATATTGGCCAGTATAAATTTTAGTATTCAAATTATAGAGAGAAAATTATGTTGTTACATTTGATAGGTGTATTTTTATTCTAACTGGTAACGTACATACTGATGAACAAGATGAATAAGCATTATACATAAGAAATTATTATCTCATTGAGGGAAGCACAGTTTACTGGCAGGTTGTTATTATTAGGGCACCACCATGTAAAATTTAAAGGTTTTTCAGTACAATTTCATATCAGTTAAATAAATAACAAAGAAATATTTGTTTCCTTATTAGCATGATTTGTCATTTATTAGCAACCTTAACAAAATGTAGTAAAATTAGAAATTTACTTTGTTAAAAAGCTTTGAATTACTTTAAGTTACAGCAGTAAAAGAAAAGTTTAATTTTGTTATTAGCTTCAAATATGTAATGGATGGGTCAATGTGAAATCTAATTAAGTTAGTCATTATAGTGTGAATTGGAGAAAATATTCTTGTAATTTTTGGCTAAATTAGTGTTAGTATCATTAATGAGTAAAAATTACTGTAAAAACGAAGTTGCAGTATTAAATGTGGTAAATATACCTGACTTCAGTAAGAAAGGAAATGAAGACTTCTCTGAACTCATACAATTATTGGAAAAACTATCAGCCAACAATTGTAGTGAAAGTAAATTTTAGATTTTGTTTGTATGATTAAAAGTTCTAGAATGTGGAAGTAGCTTTAAACTGTTAGGGACTTGATATGTTTTAAAAATCAAAGTACTAAAACAACAAGCTATATTTATCTAACATTATTACATTTTAAAAGTAAAAATGAAGGACATTAGATAGTAGACATTGTGGTGCCCTTATGATGTGGACAACACATTCTAAAAATAGCTGTAAAAGATTCAGTTGGATAATGTATCTCTAATGTAGGATATTGCTTTACTTAGCTTGTAAATGTTGGCATGAGGTTTAGTTTGTATAAATCATGGGATAAAAGTTCAGTATGTTTTTGCAAAAGATGCCTTATATGGAATATTTTGTAA
>NW_013669769.1:20511-21923 GCF_000517525.1 Limulus polyphemus
TAAAATTCTTCAAAACAGAAAGCTTTAGTCATCCTATGAAATAAAGGACTGTTCTCTGAAACAGAGCTCAGATGGCAACGTTTCCAACAAGTCTTGTAAATGTGTAAAGAAATGGGAAAAGATCATGTTTACACTTAAATAAAATTCAACTACGGAGAGAGTGGTCATATTGCATGAAACTGCCAAAGAGCAATCCGGTTCTGCTACGGAACTTCGTGAGTTAAAAATAGGAACCAACAGGCAGTAAGAAGGGTTAGTAGTAGGTCAACTGTTGTGATGGAAGCAAGATAGCATTAATAAATTTTTAATCTTAGGAATGTAAGAAACAGTAGAATATATTATATGACTTATATAGAAACTGCCAAACTGCATTTTTCTTAACTTGGTGACATTGTAGGTACTACTGAGTTGTCAGACAATGGACACGTACATGAAGTCATCTTGTGTGTTATAGTATGTGTTGTTCTGATGATATTGTATTGGGAATTGATAAATGTGATGTTGATTTCCACCTAGAAATGGAGAAAGTGTTATTTCTGTAAGATATCAAACATTGTATGCAGGCAACAACTGCCAGTTGAGACCCAGATGGAGATTATAGTTTTTAACTAAAGTCCATATTATGTGGTCTTGGTTAAGGAACTCTGATATATTTGAATAATTGTTCACTATTTTTTCCTTTGAGGAAAACATCACAAATGTACTTTGAAATTGTTTCATCATTATAATCTAAAAACATAATTCATAAAAATGACAATTTGAGACTGAAGAGATGAAGTTCCTTGTTCTCAAAGTAAGTACTGGCCTATTCCATAGAATGTGCAAAAAAAGATATAACAATTCTTACATTAATGCACCTGTTTCCATCACTTTTAAAGAATTTTGGAATAATAGCTAACCCACTTTATGACCTAAAAACTATGTGTTACAGGTGGTTTCAGTAAACCAACATTTTTGTTGTGCTTCTTTAGAAAAGTCAAACCAGTATGCTGTATCTTGTGCTATGAGATCCCTATATTTTGTTTTTATACAGATGCGAGCCAAGTTGGATAGAGAGATCTAATGTCTTAGGATAAATGTATTATTCTATGCTTCTGGAAAGTGAATTTACATGGACAGGAAATTGATGTATCTGAAGTTGGGTAATTTGCTGTATGAAAAAGAAAATTGAAAATATTTCCTGGTTGGTTAAAAAGAAAAGATTCTTGATTGACACAGACCCTTAAGCTCTATTGTGCTTGAGAAACCAAAAGGACTGTCAAGGTGTTATGGATAAGTTAATATAATACTGTTATGTCTCCGTTTGTTAATTGATTTTCCGTAACTTCGTTCCGACGAAACTTTAGCGACACAAGTCCTTACTTAATAAAACTGGTTTATTCTTTCTGAATATAACTTTACCAATACACTTA
>NW_013669769.1:22906-30055 GCF_000517525.1 Limulus polyphemus
CATTACCTACACACATATTGTTCCGTTACGTTGTCACCCTCTTATATATATACCAGACTACCCTATATCTAGTAATCTCCCAACTATTCCCAAAGGTTCGAGAGGTGGCGTGACACTAGTGGTTTTAAAGTGATTACTTGAAACTTGAAAATATATTTCCAATGTAATATTTTTAGGAACAAAGAAGACTTCTACTGACATTACTAAAGAACTGATTGCATTAGTCCGACAACTTGTTGGTCCAGTTGCAGCATTTAGACTTGCTGCTCCCATAAAAGTTCTTCCCAAAACTCGTTCTGGAAAAATTGCTCGGAAAAGTATTTCAGACATGGCCAAGAACAAAGGAATCAGGGTATTTTCAAAATGTTTTACAGTAATAGTGAAGATTATAACAAGTAATGTCATTATTAGTTGTATAGATGATTGTACATTGAGAATTGTATTCACTGTGTTATATACATCTATCATACATTCTTACAGTGTTTAAAATACAAAGCTCATGTTATATAAAGAATCTGGAGGTTTAAGATTTGTCAAATTACTAATAATGGAAAATTTTACTATAAATAAAATTTTTAAAACACAATTGAACAGGTTTTAAAGTTCAGCTTAAGTAACTAATAAAATATCCAAAGTAATAGTTGAAAATGTCATAAAATTGGTTGCTTCTCAGACTTGGACAAATATATATCACTGAAAATGAAATATATAATTAAAAATTCCATTGAATATATCAGACATAATAGACTGTTTAGTGTAGGTAGTATTATTAATTAATATATTTTGTGTTTGTAATTCCTTGATGTCGAGGATATCAAACGTTGTATGCAATCCATTGATGTTGAGGCTATGGAGATTTCTAGAAGGCCTAAGTGATAGACATATAAATATCTGTGACCAGATGAGTGGAAAGTAGAGTAAAAGTAAAATCACGTGAAAGAGAAGTTCAGTCAGAAAAAAAGCTCAAAAAACGTAAAGTTAACAGTCGTGGGTGTGAATAGCCTAATGGTTTATATGTTAGAGTGAGATTAACAGTTTGAAAGAAATAATTTGTCTCATCAAAAGGTGTTCTAAACTAATTGAACCCACCTGTGTGGACTTTGACAAAAGGGAGACAATTATTGGAAGTTAAGGATACAACTGCAGTAACTCACGCAACAGCATGAGTTATACACGGATACTATTGCGATAAAAATAGAGAAAAATAGTTCGGCTTGTTAACTGAATTCTAAAGCAATTGAATTGGCCTAAGTGGACTTTTGACAAAAGAAGAGAACTGTATAGTGTTCAAGATACAACTATGATCTCCATAGTGTAAAGAATTTTGTATATACATTGAAAATGCTGGAGTAAAGCCACATATAACTGCAAAAATTAATTATTATGCTCATCATTTTATGAATTCAGTTTATCTAGTTACATATTTGCATTGCCTTACACTATACGTTTACTTAATTTTTAATTTAAAACTTTACTATTACTTTAATCCATTAAGGTTTTTGTAATTGTATAGTATTTTTTAACACAAAACTATTAACAGTTTTTATCACTGTATCTGCAAATACAAGATTAGAGTGGATATAGTATTGTCTTTCCTAACCTCTTAACCCTCTCGCTACATGTCATGATCTTTTAGTTACATTCAAAATTTACTTAAAACTACTTTATTATCATTGTATAAGAATAAACTTGGCATCAAAACATGGTTAATGAATCCAATTTTAATATCATACAAGTTTTCAATTCTTAATTTTATAATGAAATATTTCTAAAAATCCTCAATCTCGCAAAGTATGAAAATTGTGACATTTGTTTTCTTAGTCTTCCGTCTTCTCTAATTTATTTACCAACCCTCTGAGTGGTACAAAATTTAATCTAAATTATTGATTAGAGCATAGATATTACTAAGGCAAAGCATAATTTTTATAGCTTTCAATCTTATTTGTTTACAGAGTCATAAGCTAGAAAATCAGACTACCTGTCACATCCCCTCTTTCACAAATTGCCAGTAGTTCTCTCCGATGGTTTTAATCGTCTATTTTGTTTTGAGTTGAAATTTTGTGTTGCAGTCTACAGATTGATAAGCTTAAAGTAATATTTAAAGGTTCTTATGCTAAAGTTAGAAAGCCAGAAAAATTATGATAGTTTCAGGACATTGTTTGCTTTGTGCATGTTAGTTTGTGTTCTTAGGTGCATTATTCAAATAAATAAAAGTTATTTAGTAAAATTAGGAGCCTTAGTATAAAAAAGTAGGTCTCAACTTCAATGGTAACCATCAGGTAAATGATATATTTCTTGTTGTTTGCCTATTCTTTATTCAGATTAGGTAAAATAATGAAAATTAAAAATAGAAACAAAAATTCTTCACAAAGTATGCTAGCAAGCAGCTTTTGTATTACATAATTCAATATGGTAACATGAGTTACACATTTACTGAATGATTTACAGCTTCAGTGGCAGGATTCATAGTTAGACACAGGTCAAAAGGCAATGAAATAAAGTATAAACAGATGTAGAAGTGTTACAAGCTTCAAGCTATTTAGGATATATAATTGTAGCATCCAATAAACATTTGCAGTCATTCTAGAAAGAAAAAAGGATTTTTTTAGATTTATTTAGTATTTTTCATGGTGTTAAAAAAGTCAGTTAAATCGACTGAATGCATATAGTTACAGCAGAGAAAATAACAGATAAATTTTTGCTGAAAAAAACCGTTTGATATTTATTGAGGAAGTTTGATATTTGACAATTTTCAGATGAATATAAGGATTTTTAATTTCAAAAGGAAAATCACTTTGTGCTCAAAGCAGTCAACACTCTGATACCATATATTCACTGGTTTGTTTTGTTTGGAAGTTCGCGCAAAGCTACACGAGGGTTATTTGAGTTAGCCGTCCATACTTTAGCAGTGAAAGACTAGAGGGACCTGCAGATTGCAAGTCAAGCATCCTAACCATCTAGTCATGCCAGCCCTTACTATTCACTTATAAATTTTTAGTAAAAATGCTTAATTAAAAAATCTGATTTTACGTGTGCAAAATAATTGTAATATTTACTGAAAGCTTGACAAATTTCATAAAGATACACAAGACACATTAAAAGTTATAGTATGGACACTCTGATGGTTACTTAAGGTTACGAACTCAGTTGAATGAACCGAGCCCATAGCAAGAGGGATAACACGTGTTAATATCTTTTAGCGATTTTGAAGAATAGTAACAGTTTTAGAAATTATTAGAAGGAAAACTCAAAAAACCTAAAATATCACTGTGTGAATATTTGTATATTTTGATAGGTAAGGTGTAACTAAATTGAAAAAAAACTTGCATGTGAAGAATGCACTATTCAGCTGGGTGTTCAAGAAAAAAACTTCACATTAATTAAAAATAAGAATACTATTTTAATATTTATTAGAACTGAAGATTTATAGAAAGATGTTGTAATAGATGAATTATGTTTATACACATCTAATAATCTTTCAGATTCCAACCACCATAGAGGATCCATCTGTATATCAGAATGTAAAGGAAGTTTTAAATGAGTTGGGCTTTGCTCTGGATGTTCTTGATCTATAGTAATTTGCTTCTTCAACACAAATGTCAAAATTAATCTAGGTTGTATATATAGGACCTGATTTTAATGTGATGAAATGTATTAAATAGTAAAAAGTAGTAAAGTACAAGAAATGTTAACATATAATGTCACATCTTACTGCTGAAAGATTTAGTTTTATGCTTTTCTTTAACAGTTAATGACAAGTGAAAAGGTGAATCTATTTTTGTAATAAAATATTTTGTATTTAAATATTGATATGCAGTAACAAATAAAGTATCAGTCAAAATGTATAAAACTTTGTGTAAAACTGGTTCTATACAAACATTTTGTGATAATCTGTTACTGAATATGACATGTGATTTTATTTTATAATTAATTTTACAAAGTAAATTAAATTATAAGAATTAACATATTTATAATTGATATAAATAATAGTGAATATTTATATCACTGTTTTCAAACCAGCCACCTTATTTTTTTTTGTTTTGGTGACAAGGAAAACAATTGTCAGAAAATATAAAATTCTTAATTCAGTAAACCACATAGTTATTGTACAATTCTACAAATATTTCTTTCGTGTATTTATAATATTCATTAACCTGCTGAGAGATCGTACAAATTTTGTTTGTTTGTAATTAGGCACAAAGCTACACCATGGGCTATCTGTGCTCTGCCCACCATGGGTATTGAAACCCGGATTCTAGTGTTGTAAGTCCGCAGACATACCGCTGGGTACAAATCTTTTAAACTCAACTAGATTTCTTGTATATATTTTTTTTCAACTTTTCTTCTTAGCTAAATACAATGAATTAGAATTTATAAATATACTGAAATAGTATTGGGTTTAGTGTGTTTTGTAATGGTTGTGAGTAATTAGCTGTGGAATTAAATCAAATTAAAGCTGTTATCCCACTTGTTAATCATTTTTGTTTCTTTTTATTAGGTAAACAGTTTGTACATACGTTGTTTATAGAAACGTAACAGTAAGTGTAGTTAGATGAATTTTTCCATGACAAACATTTCACACATTATGCCTCCTCACCAAAAACTACAAAATAAATCTGAATTACCTTTTTTTTTCTTTTTGGAATGCAGATTACAACAGAAAACTACAACTGCTATCCTAAATAGTCTACATCTGTTTCTGTTTAATTTTGTTTTATTGCCATTTGGACTCTTAACTAATAATTCCACAATAAAATCTGTAAATTACTCAGCAAACACATAGTTCAAGGTACCATACTGAATGATGTAATGCGAAAGCATACCCTGTGGACAATTTTATTTTCATTATCTTACCCAATGTAAATGAACGTGTTTTTTTTTACATTTTAGTTACTTTTATAACAAAGAAGAAAAAATATACATAAAGAACAAGAGATTTAGTACTTATATTTGGTTCCTTGGTTTTTGGCTGTTGGCCCACCAATAAAATTTAAGCCTATTTTTTTTTTTGTAATGTTGGTACTAGTACATTAAATAATGTTTATTTGATGAATTCACATCAAAGCACAGAATAATAACATGCACGAAGCAAAAAATGTTCTATAACTCATTTCATTGGCTTTATAATTATGGCATAAGTGTCTTAAAATAATCCCCCAAGTTATTCATTCTGAACTCAGCAACACTCTGTCAATCTGTAGGAAAATAAAATAAAAATCTCTATTAAGAACAACGTGGCTTACAAGTCATTTCATAAGTTAAAACTTTGTCTTTCTATTTGTTATAGATGATGTAACAGGTAGACTTGGCAAGTCTGTTTAATTTTCTAATTTATGTCTCTGTAAACAAAGAAGATTAAGGCTATAATAAGTAACTTAAGATAAACTTAGAACATCAGAGAAGAGTGATAAATGGGCAAGTTGTAGCAAATACATTTCACAATATATATATACATAAAAGAGAAGATTGCAGACTTAGTTAAATATTTCCTTTTAAAATTAAGAAAAAAAGTAATTTAATTAAATTTTAAGTAAAAGGCAGTGACAGGCACGCTTTGGTCTGCCTGTAGCAAGAGGGTTAATTACCTTCAGACATTGACTAAGATTAGATTTACTGTTTTATGTTATTAAAGAAGTGAGTGGAAATCATTTTGTTCCAAATTTTTCTTTATTTATAGTCATAAGCATAGCCAAACTTTTTTCTTTTTACACTGACATCTAAAGGAGGAAATACACAAGTAGCAGCTATTTTTAAAACGTTTATTTTGTTGTTTTTAACAAAGACAAAAAAATCAATGACAAAAGGTGAAACTATCATTTCAATACAAGGTGGAAATACGCTGAACATTTTCGATAAGTTACAAAGGCTAAATATTGATGTGCATTTTCCCACTCCTGAAAACCAATTCTGAGATTTAAAGAAAGTAAAAATTACTTTCTAGTTCAAGTTAATCTTTACAAGCCATTAAAATCTACAATGGAATTGGCTTCTTGATGTCTACCTAAAGAGAACTGATGGACTCATGAGCTGTGATTGATAAAAATGTATCCTATACAAGTCAGCAAAATGGGCCTCAAAACTTGAATTCCTTGTACTTCTTGGCAGTTTTTCCACTATCTTGTTGCTGCTTCTTACGTTTATTCTGGAGAAAGAGAGAGAGAGAGTGAAGAGTTTACTCAACCATCAGAAGATTTAACATTACAAAAATTAAGAATAACAATGAAAAGGAAAGACTGACAGCAGTACACTTTTTTTTTTTTAAATTAAGCAACATTCATAATACAGATTACAAAAATGTTTTGCTACAGTAATACAAAAGTTTTGGCAGAAGAAAATGGTACAGATTTGTAGGGAAGCCAGCACATACCTTTTGTCTTGCTGCATGTTCTGCAACCATATCACTAAGGTCTTCCTTTTCCAGTTGGGACTGCTGCTCCCTTACAGTCTGTTCATATCGGGCAGCCATAGCTGCAGTATCCAACTCAAGCTCGCTGGGGTCCAAAGCAACCTCTATTCCTTCTGGAGGTATTGGTCCACCTGTAACTGGAACCTTTGCTTTTCCTGCTGGTATTGCCTTTAACAAGAAATAATATTCACAGTTAATAATTATAGGATTTGTAAATAATATTATAAGAGCAGCTATAAATGCTATTAGAGATGTAAGGGATATTATCAATAAAATATAACAAGTTTCAAACTGACAGGAAAGAATTCAAAACATTTTCGAAGCACTACTAGATTTGGTTTCTTTTGAATTTTGTGCAGTGAAAGACTAGAGGGAAGGCAGCTAGTCATCACCACCCACTGCCAACTCTTGCGTTACTCTTTTACCAACAAATAGTGGGATTGATCACCACATTATAATGCTCCCACAGCTGAATGAAAGAGGCATAGGTTATATTTATTTCCTAATTTTTAATGGTGGTTAATAGATCAGTCAAATCTACGAAACCCATGCAGAGATTTGTTACTGAAAATAATAGATAAAATATAAAGCTTTTTCTTAAGAAACATTTGATAACTATCTGGACATTATAAAGATTTCGCATGTGAAATTTGAAAATTTTCTGATGCATAAAAGTAATTTTAATCTTAAAATGAAAATGACTTTGCATGTTGGACAGGCAACATGAAAAAAAAAAAAAAAAA
>NW_013669769.1:30227-39655 GCF_000517525.1 Limulus polyphemus
ACTAATTTAAAAGTTATAGCATGAAAACTATAACAAGCACAAAATGGTTAAGAGGTCGGTCCAAGGGCCCGAGCACGTGCTGAAAAAGAGTTAAAAAAGGTGAGCAAGCTCTCTTCTAAACATTTCCACAATGTAGGAAATGATTTAACTTACCTTTATACTTTTTCCATCACAAACCTGAATATAATAACATTAAGAAATAAAAAATTCAAAATTAAGACTAATAATAATTTAAGTCACATTACCCTCTACTAACACAACATAGGCGTAACAAAAAATACAAGTGTATGATCAACTAAACCCTGCGTGTTGTGTGCTGCTTGAAATTAGTAACCCCTAGTTATTAGCTTGAACTGGTCTGTGATATCTGTGAGTAGTATAAGTTCAAAAAGCATCATTCAAGATTTTGATAGAAAAAATACCCCCATAAAACAATGTTATGTAGAATTTGAGCAAATTGATAACGAAAAAAAACAAAGCCAGATATATTAATTAAAAGAAAAAAACTTTCAATCTCCCTCAAGAACTGGTGTACCTTTGTGATAAGAAAATGAATTTATAAACAGACCAGAACTAAACATTACTGTTTTTGAAACAAAAAACATGATCACACAGTGTTTATAAGAATTAAAGCTACCAATAAGCACAGACCTAAACATGTATATTGTCTGTATGAAGAAACTTTACATGTGCATTATTTGTAAAACCTTTATACATCAGATACGAGATTAATCTTGCTAAATGACTATGAGAAGAAACTTCCTTCAAAACTAGGTACAAGTATGTGTAGTACTAAGACAAAAACAACTCCACTCAGCAATGAACATGATGCTACATATATATTTGTGTAACTTTGAAGTGAACATACTTCAAACATCAATAGATAAACACATCATCAAAGTTTAAATAATCACTGCAATAAAAAGCATAATCTTAAGGTACTTCTCAAAACAGAACCCATAACCCACACTTACTGCAGCTACGTCATATACATGGGTTGAACCCATCATGGCTGCTCCCAATTTCTCTCCTTTCTTCTCTGGAAGGACTGTGTATAGAGCTGGGGTTTCACCTCTGAAAACAGGAATACAACATTAAAAAAAGTTTAAAAGCTTTTGCTTTTAAGGGTATATCAGCATAAAGCATCTCAGACTATCTGCACCAAACTTTTTTTATATCAACTACACAAAATAAAAAAACATGTTAGAGTATAAATTAAAAGCAGTAATTAAATGTTTTTGTGAGAAAAAGATAAAAAAGCAAATAAAATTTAAAGGCCAATGGCCAGTAAAAAACATAAAAACATGGTCAACCTGGACAGCATTTGTCCAATGTCAATAGGATAAAGAGCAAAAACATGTCTAAAACAGTGCCACTGCTGAATGCCACAGCAATAGCATAAAATAAAAGGTGGGCTATTGTAATTTCAGTGTCACAAAACCGAAACACTAGAGGATCGTTACCTTGTGAGAGAATATTATGTGCAATAAAACTATGGCCAATGCAGAGTTTTACAAGGACAGCTTCTCTCCAATGATTCCTACAGAAACAACATGTCATATTTTCAATAGTAGATTTTAATTGAGAAAACTTGTTTTCTTGTTATTGTTCACTCCAAATCACCAGCCAACTGGCATTCTTTCAAGATTTGCTTTGTTTACAGGCTGGTAATCTATATGAGGACTAGGCAGAGTATTGATATCACCAGTGGAGGCCGATATGGTCTTAGTGTCAAACAAGCTTGTTCCCTCAGATTCTGATGTGGTCAGGAATCCAGAAAAACTAAATAGAGATATATGACAGTAAAAATGAAAGAGACATTTCTGAATATCCAAGAGAATTGTACGAGAACTGATGTTCCGTGGAATTTTATGATAATTTCTTTAGCAATTCGTATTTTCTCTTCCTGAGTCAGTGGATTCACCATAAAATATGGTAATGAAAATAACAACACATAGTGGCACAGTTCCAGCACTGATCTGAAATTATCAACATCTGGCTATTTAGCTCCTTGCTGGAATTGTCATTAGCATTATCGGTGAAGAAGAGGCTGACACTAGCTGTAAAGCTAGCATTGCTTCTGTTGCAACAGCTGCTAAAACATTTGAGATCACTGTTTGACGATTCTGCAAATAATGTGGATCCAACACAATGACATAAACTAAGGAAATTACTGGCTGAATATGCTGATGTGTTTGTGGGATGACAGAGTTGTTGATATTAGAAAACAGTTACTCACCACCAAATAGATATGTTATGCATGTCTGATAAAACTACTATTGTGCAGACTTCCTTAGAGCACTAGAGATATAGCCTAAGATAATGCAGATAGTCAAGGACAGAATCATACAACCTCTTCAGAGAGTGCTTGGTTGTCTACAGTAGTAACTGTATGGGAAAAGGAGGGTATGCCAAAGTTCTGTGTAGATTTCAGTCTGGTGAGCAAAGGAGAGTACGCCAAGATTCTGTGTAGATTTCAGTCAGGTGAGCAGAGAGAATATGCCAAGGTACTGTGTAGATTTCAGTCAGGTGAGCAGAGGAGAGTATGCCAAGATTCTGTGTAGATTTCAGTCAGGTGAGCAAAATGACCAGTATTAATTCTATCTCTGCTCTGATAGAGATACAAGTGTCTAAATACAATGGTAGGTACTTTAGCTCCAACTCCCAGATACTGGCAAATCAAACTGGACACAAGAATAAAATTAGGAAAATACAATTTGTTGAATTTTTGACTGCTTATTGTTAACAAGTAAGATTTTAAGTATCACACCTTGGCTTAATGAAAGAAAGAATACCTAGATATTGATTATATAAAAACTGAGTAAGGTTTCTACTTGATATGTTTTCTTACTAAAGTGTAAAATCAGAATACATTTCTTTGGGGGAGGAGGAACAAAACATTAAAGAGTTGGCACACTTTTCACAGTAGAGCAGTATTACTTATATTTTTTGTTTTAGGTATTATTAGTATTTAATTTTCATATTAAAATCTGTACATGTTTAAGTAATTTTAAACTATCCATAAGGTCTACCGTATATTCAAAAACATTTCTAATAAATATGCTGTTGAAAAATCACCATTTTTGCAAGTTCGGAATAATGACAACAATACCTGATTAATCTCTAAGATCTTGAAGCAACAACTATCAAAGTGCAAATCATTACATTTTTACTATTTTTGTTAAAAACACATGAAATATTCTAAAGAAACATTTTATTAAACCATTTCTTCCCAGAAACCTATTATGTAAATATGACAATTTAATTTCAATTATAACACAATGTTAATAAATACAATATGATATTTTCTTGTGGAGAATTGAGAACAATTAAATACATTTATTCTACAGTATATATAATGAAGGTACTTTGCATTTTTTTAAACATAATATTTATTTCTAAGGCTTTCAGAATGGATGCTATCATACTAGCTTCATTTTCACTCTCTTTCTATTTGGAAATACATTAAGTAAACAGTAAAAGTTAACCTAATCCTCTGCTACTTTGACTGCAGTAAATCTTAAATACAGTAACATGATAAAAACTTTAACAACCAACAAAAGTTAAACAGAAGTTTTATTACAGACCCTTCCATTTCTGCCTCAATCTTTCGTTTTCTAAGTTCTATCATGTCTGGTGTTTCCATGCCAGCAGGAATGGAGCTTATTCCACTAGGAGTCACTAAACCTTCAGCCGGAGTCACAAGACCTGACTCATCTGCAGTTGGTTCAGCTTCTTCTTCCTCAGACTCCTCTTCAGATTCTTCCTCAGATTCAGACTCTAGTTCACCCCATAAGCTCTTGTCTATTTCTTCTTCTACAGCAGATGGCTGAAGTATAGCATAATTTCAGTTATAAATTTATAAATTACCTTTATAAATACTATATATCAATAACTTTTGTCTCCTTTTTCTTTCTGTCTTTTCAAAACTCTTAAAACTCAAACTAATCTTCATCTAATCTGTACATAAAAAAAATCTATATTTATAAAATAACATTGAACTTTTCTCGTTATAAAAACAAAATAGCCAAAATGAATGTTCCAAATTACATAGATATTACTAGTTAAAAACTTATTTTGCTCACTTTATATTTATTTCTTAGCTGTTTATCAGTTACCCCTGTTCCTTCTTATCCTTAAATGTAGGTAATGCAGTGAATCCACATTAAACAAATAGCTTGGTAATAGAATCACAAAAACAATGAATTGTATTTTAAACTTTTTTTTTACTAGGAAATACATTAAGTAAACAGTAAAATTACAAATAAGCCACACAGATCTGACCAAAACCCAGTTTTAACCTTGTAGTTAGTTTGTTAAGAAACTGATGTTCCAAATTATGTGATAAGCATAAGTAGATTGTGCCAAAAAATCTGAACCCATGTATTTATTTCAATTTATTATGCTTAGCAATAAACTGATTACATTTTATTTAACTGATTAAATTTTAAAATCTAAAAGTAGATAAACTTGGTCACTTTGAATTTTATTCTTTTTTCTTTCAAATTTGGGTCAAATGTCAGGATGTGTGCACCTAAGTACATGAGGCAATTTTTTGGAAAATAATTTCATTAAATGAAGATAAACCTGGTGGAAAACTTGAAGAGAACCCTATGACTTTCAATATTTCATTTGCATTTAAACAGTTAATCTTGTCATTAGCTGTCAAATAATGTATAACTATGGTTAGTAGATTCCAAAGCAATAGATAAAAAAATAATGTTTACTGCCATACGTCTTTTGCTTTATCATTAGTTTACCATAACCGCACATGAGAAAAAAGTTGCAATTTTTAAATATCACAGGAAAATCTCAGCCTTTAAAGTTTGTTACTTAACAGTACCAGAGATCTGAAACCATGTATATCAATTTTATATAAAATTTTAACCTTTATTGGCCATTATCATATAAGATATTATATGAACACACAAGTTTTTGTTGCAATTAAATTTATAAAAGTTTTGTTTTCTCTTTATGCAGTTAGTTGTAGAAATAAATCTGAAAGACCTAACACTTTAAAACAGTATCTGAGATGTCACATATGGTGTAAATTTTTAGGTCCTCAAAATACATGGACTGATGGACATAAATTCTTATTGGTGCCTTTTGTTAAAAGTTCTCACTAATTTTGGCCACTGCTGCATGAAAATCAGCAAAAGACTTATAAAACTTATATCATATTTCTGGATGGATGCTATTTACAGTTAACTATCAAAGTTATGATAATCACTTGTAAATATTCTATTTCATAACAAATGTTTTAGCATGTTCTTCTGATACAGAATTTATGAGATAAATAAACAAATACAAGTATTAAAAAAAAAGGTTACATATATACAGGGATAGTACATTTTGCTGGGGTAATAATCACAAACCCTTCCCTATCTGGTCACTCAGGATATCAAGGTTTGGAAAATATTTGTGATCTATTTCCTCAAATTATCTCCAAAATAAAATGATGATTAAAATGTTGAAATTTTATATTACCTTTTCACGTAAATTTTAATAAAACTTATTTTAGATAAAGTAATTAAAAAGAAACTGCTAGCCCTAATTTTCGATTTTTACTGTCTGTTGTAATTATTATTGAGAAGGTGGAAATTGTTAATTTTCCCATCTACACAGATAAAATTTGTCAGTGGATGAAAATAAAGATTGAAAACCTGGTAATTTTGCATTCATTTGAGGTGTATGTTTTAGTTCAAATCGTATTAAAACAGAGTTTTTGAAGTTGGTAATGTTAAGAACTGCAAAATTCAACTATTTGCATGTTTTATCAGTTTTAAGTTTCTCAAGCTAATTAAGTCATAAATATATCTTCTGAAACCTGGGATTATTTTCTTTCTTGCAATCTATTTGTCATACAGCTCCATTCTTTCATTGAATACTTACACTAGCTTGAAAGACACCTTGAGGTTTATTGAGATTGTCTTGTAAAACAGTATTGTTTTTCTATTATTTGTGAGCCACAGAAAAGTAATAGATTAACCATATCGGCACAGGTACCCTTTACTGTGTATGACACAAGGTTTTGTGTCTTACATTCAAAATTTTATTAAACTACTTTTTGTTTGTCATACCAATTAGAATAGCATAAAATTTTAGCTAATAATCCATATTTTAATAGTATACAAGTTTTAAGTTCTTAACTCTAAAAGGAAATATATAAAAAAATCCTAAATTTCCACTAGTGTAACATATATGACAAATTTTGTCTTAGTGTGTCATCATCCCTATTTTATCCATTACCCCTTGAAACTGTACGAAATTAAATGTAAAATGGTCTCTATAAAATCATTATTGCTCAAACAGACCATAATGTTTATGGCCTTCAATTTTGTTTTGTTACAGAGCTATCAAAAAGTAAATCAGACCCCTCCTGCCACATCCTCTTTTTCACAATTGGTTGATAGTTCTTTCTAATGTTTCATTATATATTATTTATAACCAATAGAAAGTCAAGGTTTTCTTCTATCAAATGGCATATTGTGTAACATTGTGTTTTGAACAGATAACCATCAATGTCACTCTGGGTAGCAACATTGTTCCCGTGGGAAAGTTAACAACTAGCTTGGATGAATTTCTAATGGCTCTTGTCACATAGTTAGAAAGCCAGGAAAGTTTTTAGAATTAAGTGAATTTGTCTACTTTTTGCATATTATTAGTCTATATTCTTTGGTGTATTATTTGATTAAATAAAAATTGTTAAAAAAAAATCAGGCTTAACTCTCAACAATCGAGGGTAAGAAAAAAGAAGATTGGATAGTACTTTATTTCTTGTTTTTCATATTTATCCTTTAATCGAAAGAGTTAATTGAATTAGTTTTCCTCTGTATTTGTTCATTTTACTGAAGTAATTGTCTTGGTAGCTAATTTTTTTTTACAAGAACACAAATTCTGTAATACAAGGCCATCATTAAGTTGATCAACATCAAGATCATACTTGCTTTCGGGTAAAGGAAAAAAAGACGTTACATTTTTTTAAACACATTTATATAAATTAATGTAAGAAGGTCTTAGGAGGACAATGGTACACTTTATATATAAAACAGAGTGAGAATACAACAATCTATTTATACTCACTTTAGTACTTTCAACTACTAAAATCATATTGCACCATTTCTTTCAACAAAGTAGCCAAGTGCATAACATCATTAGGCTTACTTTGGTATATGTATTTAAAACTGGTTTTCAGGTCAACAGTTAAGTGTGTCATACATAACAGTATAGTAAACAGCTATATTTTTTATTGTATTATAAATCATAACTTGGCCAAAAATTTTAATTTACATTTTAAAAGGTTCCAAGGTTATCAAGCCACATGTTTGAAATTTCTATGTTTCAGATTAACTTTATCCAAGTACCTTGGTATTCAGAAGTTTAGAACTTACATGTAGGTCACCTGAGAGTGTACCAAATGCATCTCCATACAGAGGTTTTCCCGCTTCATCTACAGGTGGTTTTCCCCAGCCTCCAGCATGATATCCAAAAGAACATCCCTGAATTTCAAAAGTGATAATAAGACAGGAACAATATCTTGAAGAAATGTAGTTACTAGATAAGAATATATTACACCAAAAATACACTATGAGCAAACTTTAATTTATATATGATGCAAAAGAAGCAAGTGTAAGGCAAGCATACAATCCTAGAAAGAGAAAATAATTTACAGAAAACAACACCGAAATGTGTCAGAAATGAATCAGTTATGCAAAGGATAATTTATTCTTTAACAAATGGATAACTACATACACAAACATATTGTAAAAAAAAATGCCTGACAAAAATTTAAGAATACAATAATTGTCAAGTGGAACTAAAAATATTAGGGATTGTTAACCAATATGCACTATTGTTTATAAAAATAAAATAAAAAGTTCTTCCTGGTTGGTGAAATATAATACTTTTAAGAGTTGGAACTTACAATGTGAACAGAAAAAGCAGACATTTGTTAAGTCACAAAAAGCATAAATTTGTTTATAAAAAAATTGTAACATTTTACAAAGCTGAGACAAGGGGGCTCACATATTCTAATATGTTTTCTCACAGCACTCTAAACACTTATCTTGGTTATGTATGTTTCATTATGATATTCTTATATGACCATAAGAGATAAGCTGTAGGGTTTTCTATCCTTTATGAATATAAAACTTTAAGTTACAACTGAGGATTTATCAAATTTAAAGAGGGTGTAGTGGTCATTTTATTTCATAACTGTGGACGCTATGACAAAAAACATTTCATATCCATTAATAAAAAACATTAAAAAGTTTAGTAAATTCCATTTCACTTTTCTCATCTGTCCTAGGTCTGTCTGGCTTATGCATAACACTAATAAAGTCAGCTAGTAATAATACAGTAGCAGTGATAACTTGTACAAAAAAAATTATTACTGTTAAAAGCTGAAAAAAAAATAGAAAAAATATGAACACCTCTTGATTTATCCATTCAAAGCTTTGAATTTCTTTAAAAATTAAACATACTACAAATAATTTAATGATTCGCTTTCAGAATCAATCTCTTCTCCAGTTCAGAAAGAATGAAATACTTCTAGTGGCAGATTGAAAGAAACCTGTTTAAAAATATTGGCTAACTATCAAAGCTGCACTCGAATTATCTTTATTAAGCCTATGAAAGGATGTCCTGCTTTATATAGCAACTAGATTAACATGCGTCTAAATCGAAGAAGTTTTTTTGAATCTCACTAAATAGGGGAACAAGCAGTCCAAACAGTTGAGCTGACTTTCTTATCAAAGTGACACCATATTAGCTTCTCCAAGCTTGATTTTACAATACCAATAAATAGTTTTACACAATTTTTATGTATACTAATTTTCAAAACTTTTTTTTCTTTTAGTTATTTGGATATTATTTTTTTGTCGATCAGCAGTCAATATTTATGATAATATTAGTGCAGTGGTGTAGTAGTAGGGGGGGGCAGTCACCCCCAGGCACAAGTGTGAAGGGGGTGCAAAATTTCTTCTGGCCTATAATGCCTATTAATTAATTAATAATTATGCCCTCCTCTAGGATACAGCACAACTGCCCTACGTTAAGTAAATACGACACAGCGTTACGTTACTTGTGTGTATTACGCTTGCAGTTTTAACTTTTAAAAGCCACCCATTGAAATACAGTGAGACCGAATTGACGTACAGAAGTAAATTACACTATTCCATCATTCATCTGTAGATCAAATACAAGTCCTAGAGTACAACATATAAGTAAGTGTATGTTAAACAAAAAGAAAATACGAGATTGATGTAACATATTAACTGGTGTGCAAGACTGGCAATATATGTAACATGCAAAACCTAGATCTAAATCTAGTAAACATCATAGGCTAATGTAGTGGTTTGTAATTGTATTGGCTGATAATAAATCATGTTTTTACACCAACTAATGTATTAGACTTTAGGTCTAATTGC
>NW_013669769.1:40639-43824 GCF_000517525.1 Limulus polyphemus
CGACTTAGTAAATTGGAAATATTAAGTATTGAAAAAGACGTACTTAATACCTTAAATTTTGACAGTTTAATTGATGTATTTGCAGCAGCAAAAGCACGAAAGGTTCATATAATGTAACCACGAATACCAGAATGCTACCTGTACAAGATATAGTTAAGTATATGTACAGTTTTGTAAACTAATAAAATTTGTTATTTGTAAACTTAGTAGTATTTTATCAATCTGTTTTACAATCCATGTACACCACAAGTGACTGGCTTCTCATATAAGTTTCAAAACTAGGGATATAACAGACATTTATTCTGCATGCTTGAAAGATTACTCTAGATATGTAACTTTGAACAATACTGGATGACAAAAATATCAAAATGGTTTACAAATTATGTAAGTACATCTAGTAGGCTATACTTCATTAGTTCCAGGTTTACAATTTTGATATCGTGAGATGTTATATTGTTACTTTATTTTAGGCCTGTGTAAGGCGGTAATTAATTCTTTAAGTTATTGTCATTAAGTTGGTAATGAGTCACAAAACAAATAATCAAAACATTTCAGGGGGGGGGGGGCAAAAGTGTCTTTGCCCCCAGGTGCTGAGAACCCTTGCTACACCACTGTATCAGTGGGCTCTATTATATAAAAAAGTTAGACCATTTCTCCCTTTTATATTTAAGAATGATAATTCATACAACAACAAGAAGCAGTGTAAGGAAATAATTCAAAATATCTTCAACAAACAAGAAAAAATCAAAAATGCTTTCTTTCAAAAACTCAACATTGTAAACCACCATTTTAATTACATCTTTTTAAGGCTAATAGGCATCCAACAAACAAACTTACCTCTGGAATTGGGGCATTTAACCCAGGAATCTTCAAGTTAGGATAGGAAGGAGGAGGTCCATATCTCTGCATGGCAATAAGCCAAGGAGGTGGACATTTGTTTGCATTCTAGAAGAAAAAAAAGCATAGTACTTGGGCACATTTCTAATGATTATATTAAACAAAACTACAAAGTTGATCATTTCAAAGCTAAAAGTAGCCACAGAAAAATTACACAGTTCATTTCTTTAACAGTTATTCTGCTGTGCTTATGATCTAAAAATATTTCTAAAAATACAAGTAAACAGCAGTGTTTACATAACAATACTAATAAGTCAATACAAATGATAATATAATCCATATAAAATAGAAATGAATAAAAACCCTATAACCTGAGTACTTTTGAAAGGTGGACATTTCTTCTTCGGGGGCAAACTGAAGAAGAAAGGCCCAACTTTCAAAAGCACTCAGGTTATGGGGTTTTTATTCATTTCTATCAATACTTCTTGAACCTACGTGTTTTTCTAATACCATGAATCCTTATGACTTCATATTATCGATATATAAAACATGAAATAAAAGATCATCCATTAAACTGGATAATTATAAAGAAATTCCCGTATTTAAATTATTATATCTTAAAAAAAAACCATTTGCTCTAAGGAAGGGACTCTCAAACTTTTCACACTCTGGAAACACATTTCGTTAAAGTAAACAACTCAATATCCTTCCCTCCCATTTACTAGGTAATTCCAAATCAAGAGAGAATAAGTATCATTCTAGCCAAAAATCCTAGTATGATAATACCATTCAACATATAAATATTCCATAACTTTGAACCGTTAAATGCTAAAAAAAAGAAAAACATTTTAAAAAGGCTTATTGTATCTTACCAATTCCTCATCAAAGGTTTCAGAGCACCTCTTCTAGGGGGAATTAAATTTCACAAGAGACATATCACTGAGAATCAAAATGTATTCAGTAAAGTTTGGACCTGGTACAGACATTTTCACAAATAGTCACAGAAAAATCAATGATCTGAATTTCTGATATTGTTATGGATCAAGAAAAATAAATTTAGTTTAAATTAAAAGTTAAATCAACTTACAGGTCCAACGGGCATTCCAAGTGCTGTTCGTAGTTCATCACTGAAATCTCCTGGCTTCTTTTCTTTCAGTTTTGTCTCAAATTCTTTTCCCTTTATGTATTAAGAAACAAATTTTAAAGTATATCATTGTATCATTAATTACTTAAAATAAATGGATATACACAAGCAGTTATTTAATGTATAATGATGCTCATCTCAATTTAGTGGACATCCCTCACACCATTTTACAGATTTACACATAGTTCAAGTTAAATATACTTCTTTCCATTGTAAAATCAGAGACAACCCCTTAAAAACAGTTTAATATATGAATTGTGTATGATTCTGAAAACAATACTACTCAATGATTCAAACTGATATAACCTTGTGACTTACCATCACTGTTGTAAATTCATTATCAAACACTACCACAGTGTTGCAGTATTCTGTATTATGACAACTCACACAGTGTTGCAGTGTCCAATAGTATGGCATGTCACATGATGTTGCAGTGTCCTATATTTATTATGACACATAACAATGTTGTAGTGTCCTATATTATGACATGTCACATGATGTTGCAGTATCCTATATTTATTATAACATGTCATATGAAGTTGTAGTACCCAAAAGTATGGTATGTTAAATTATATTGAAATGTGTTTATTTATGATATATCACATGATGTTGCAGTAACCTATGTTATGGTAAATTCAATGATATTGTAGTCTTATATTTATGACATCACATGCAGTTGTGATGCCCAAAAGTATGGTATGATAAATGATGCTGTAGTCTTATATTTATGACATGTCATATTATGTTGCAGTACCCCATAGCATGGTATGTTAAATGATGTTGAAGTGTCTTTATTTATGACATATCATATGATGTTGCATTACCCTATATTATGGTATGTTAAATGATGTTGAAGTGTCTTTGTTTATGACATATCGTATGATGTTGCATTACCTATATTATGGTATGTTAAATGACGTTGAAATGTCTTTATTTATGACATATCACATGATGTTGTATTACCCTATATTATGGTATGTTAAATGACGTTGAAATGTCTTTATTTATGACATATCACATGATGTTGTATTACCCTATATTATGGTATGTTAAATGATGTTGAAATGTCTTTATTTATGACATATCACATGATGTTGTATTACCCTATATTATGGTATGTTAAATGATGTTGAAATGTCTTTATTTATGACATATCACATGATGTTGTATTACCCTATATTATGGTATGTTAAATGATGTTGAA